>NC_090879.1:8238159-8288159 GCF_036669935.1 Montipora foliosa
GGGACCCATGTCTATCCCCAAGAGAGAAAATAATATTATGTCATTGCACGCACGAAACAAAACACACAGCCAGATACATGTACGAGATTCACAGTGGCTATAAGAAAAAGAAGCACAGATGCTCTTTAGTTAACTCTTAAGGTACAGTAAAAACCCGCATACAAGAACATGTGGATTAAGAACACCCAGGCTGAAATTTGGTAAAAAACGAGCACATATTTAAGAACACATTCAGCCTGAAAATTGAAAATTGTTAGATTATATATAAAAACTATTCCCTTTTCAGTTTAATAGAACAAACAGTGTCTTTAGCTTTACTGTGGTATTGCACTAAGATCTCTGTATAAATGCTAGTAATTTCACGTGCTGTGTATGGCAAATGTACAACAATTCTCTCAATGTTATGTATTTCATCATAGTTAGTAAATCCCTTACATTTTTTTAGAAGTAAAAAATTAAGAACACTTAAGAACACTTTCAGGCTGATTTCACCTAAAATACCCAATATATAAGAACCCAATCAGCCTGAACCTTGAAAATGGATGTTCTTGTATGCAGGTTTTTACTGTACATGTAATATACACTCGGGTGAAACTTTCATAAAATCAGCCAATATTTTCTTTTCACCAAAGAAATGAAAAAGGCTTCAGAAAAGCCTTCAGAATTTGTATTTGTTTTTTCTGCATTTTGTTATGTTCACCATTTTCTCTACCTGCTAACATGGGCTTCAGACAATCCCCTGGGAGTCTTGATACAAATGGACGGCAAATCATGAGGGTACTGTGAATAAAATCAGAAAACAGGTGTAAAGGCTTTCCAAGGATCTGCGGAGAGATGACACTTGGTTCTATCAATAATTATTGTGTGACTCCTGTACCGGATCATTTCATGCAAGGATTGTGCCTCTTAGCCATTTCCGGAAGCACCACTCCTCTTAAGTCTCAGATGAAGGAACTATGTTTTTCATCTATCATGTCCACCGATAAACTACATATTAATTTATTCTTGTCCATCATTTACCAAAGGTATTTTGAACCCATAATTTCGTTGTCAGCTAACTTTCTTTGTCAGGTTAACTTAGCTTTGCATCATGAATAATTATCATTTAAAATATTTCTTTATTCTTGTATATCTATATACAGTTATGTGTGGTTCCAGAAAATATCCAGATGCATGCCACAAAGAGAATTGGAACTTCTGGATGGGTGGGAGTTCAAAGGCTCAGGAAACTTCAGAGGGAGGGGAGGTTTAGGGCCTAACTTCACATAGAGGTAGTAGGGAAAAGGAATCACTATGTGTGTGCTGCTACCATCTTTTGTGCCTCATTTTGAAGCTTAGAACAGGCAAGCTGCTTTTCTTCCAGACTGTTTAATGACTACACTGTAAAACAGTTGTTTTGTTGATTAAACGTTCTTTGGAAGGCAACTAACAACAATTATGGGAGAAACCAACTTGATAGAAACTTCTTTGCAGTCAACATAAAACGCCCACCAGATGGCTCACAGGGCCAGACCAACACTCAAGGTCTTAGAATAACTGAGGAGAAAGTGCTTCCTTTGTCATTGCATCTGCAAGTGGTAAGACTTTGAAGTCTTTTCGGATAAGGATGATAAACCGTAGGCCCCGTAGTATACTAACATGCTTCATAAACAAAAAAAACCAGCCACTACTTATGATCAATTTATTCCCTAAAGAAAAAGCTTTCTAGTAGTCTGCAATGTTCTGAAATCAACATCAAGGTAATCAGACTTAACCTTAACAAACAAAGTTAGAAAGAACTTTGCTTTTGTTAAATACCTTAAGTTCATGAACTCGCTTGAATGGGCCATAATAAGAACAGAGTACTAGTTACACATCAATCTACTTTCGTTTGTGGGTTGTTTCCGATACATCACTAACCCATTGACTCCTAGCAAAGAGACTTAGATGTATGATAAGAGATTTACTCTGTCTAACATCAGTGATTTTACTTGTAAATGGGGGTGCTTTAGTAGCGAATGGGTTAAGCTTTAAGTTTGTTGCTGATTGCACACATTTCAAGTTTCACTGAGCACGTCATAACTTTGAGCTTAAAACGCCAGTAAGAACTCCCTTTTGTGGGAAGCGCGGTGGCCTCGTGGTTAGTGCACTCAACTCCGGATTGAGTGGTCCAGGTTCGGGTCCTGGCCAGAGACATTGTATTGTGTTCTTGGGCAAGACACTTTACTCTCACTGTGCCTCTCTCCACCCAGGTGTATAAATGGGTACCGGTGAATTTAATGCTGGAGGTAACCCTGCGATGGACTAGCATCCCATCCAGGGGGGAGTAGAAATACTCCTAGTTGCGTCATGCTAAAGTAACCAGAGATAAGCACCAACCTGATGGGCCTTCTAGGCTTGTAGCTTTATAAATAATAAGAACTCCCTTTAACCCTTTCACTCCTGTAAGGGCCACTGAGACTTATAGATTTTACTCTGTCTAATGCCAGACGATTTTACTCATCAATGGGGAACCCCACAGGAGTGAAAGGGTTAAGTCTTATACCCCGTTCACACCAACAACACATGTTCGATTAAACTGTGTTTAACAAAATGAAAATCAGTCACAGAAAAATGTAGGACTGGCATTTACGTCAGACTTGGGTGAGTTTCAATTCATGTTTTGATCTGTGCATAATTTGTAGTTGACAAAAATCATTATGCATGATTTTAAATGAAAAGGTATGGCGGATGAATGGCATTTTGACAGAAATTCCCACGGTGTGCAGGTTTTAATCTTGAAAACGGAAAATCCCATGTGGTGGGAATGTGCCTTAAATTCCCTCTGTGCAAGGGGTCTGGATAAAACCTGGGAACCACACAGTTTTCTACCCCTTGGAAAAAAACGACACTTGCATAATTTTTTTATTCAACATGAAGACGCACTATAAAAGGGGTCCCTTCATGCTCTGTTTTTGCTTGAATTCATTCAAGCATGACTGATGAACCAAGATAGCGAACAACAAACAGCAACACAGAGACGGAAGCCCCAAAAGATATTTCGAAAACATACTGGGGATTAAAAAAAAAAACGACAGATAACTTCTTAAGACACATTACGGACCCATTGCCATAAGGGGCTTTTTTATTGCACAAATTATCACAAAGCTCAGTTGCATCTACCGTTGATTAATAAATCATCTGCATGTGCATAAGGCACCATGCCTTTTATAGTGCATCTTCGTGTTTACAAGGGAAGATCCCAATTTGCAATAAAAGCATACATGGACATACTTTTTGCGGAAGGACAAGTACTAAAGTGAGGCAAACAAAGCGCTTGTGTTCTTCATCAGCAGTGCTTGGATGGAGTGACACACTTACAGATGTAGGTCTGAAAGAGACACCTTGATATTACAATAATCCATTACACCTGAAAGGTACCGGTATTATTTGTTACTGAAAATGCTGTAGGTACACTTTTCCAGTTAAGAGTTCCAAAAGCAAAATTTAAATGTTTTCAGAGCCCAACAATTGACTGAGTATATTTAATTGCATTATTAGCTGATACAAATATCAAAAAGTTCACAGCTAAAACAGTGTAGCAGGAAGTGATGTCATTCAGTCGATGGTTATTCAACACGTATATATACTGTAATTGGTTATTCTATATAGAGATTTTTCTTGTTACGTCACCCCTTATGCCAACCAGAAGCTAACTGGTTTCCGTGGTTGGCAAATTTCAATTTCAAAAGAAATGTGACGTCAATGTTTGTAAACAAGAAAATTATATCGCTATTGGATTTCTTCCGTCTATTTATTTAAACTAACTGCGCAAATAGAACTGTTTCCTTGACTGGATGGAATTAAAAAGAAAAACGGAGAAATTTTGTCAAGAAAGTGATAAATTATTATGCACGGACCACTCATCTCCACCCAAGTAAGAATGTACACATTGATTAAAGGAGCCTGCATTGCACTCTAAACCTTCCTATACCTGAACCTTGAATTCAGGAGGGATGTTTATAGGACATTCAGGGAGACGGTAAAAGGTGGAATACAAAGCAGGAGAATATAAAAAGCCCAGACATAAATGCCCAGGCAGAACATGCACAACTATACATGAGCTCATTACCTTTCACGTGGTCCTTCCACGGTTAATTCGTGGATATAAATGGCCTCCAATAACTCAATTTCCTCTTCAAGAGCACAACTGAAAGTTAAAGTCTCAGTTTTAGACTGTGAGCAACCCTTTTAAGAAAACAATCCTTTCCGTACCTTCCCTCCCCAAGTTCGACGGCGGCCGCCATTTCTCATCACTTTGGCAGAAATGTGTGTGGGCTCATCTTCCAGAACCCTAACTTGGGAGGGTAGTCGGGAGGGTAGGGAAGAGAATTGTCTGAGTGACGTAAGTTTCCTTGAAGGCCTCGTTGCCATTCAGTCATAATTAATTGAACGATTTCATTTCAAATATTGATCATTGAATTTTGTCATAGATATACCTCCATAGTAGGGTTTGAAGCTACATGGAAGCGGACGCAGAAGCTCCCAACATTGTTGGGAATCGTTGGACCGGCAGATGTTGGATGTTGTTGGTAGTGGTGTGCTGCAAACTGATGTAACCACTTGCAACAATGTGAAGACACGCATGCAATGATCGTCTTTTTCTTGCCGTTTCTTGGTGGTGTTAATTTTTGCGCAAAATCATCAAGACGTTCTTCTTGCTCCGCTATTATAATGATAATTTTGCTTGGTTAATTTTCGAGAAGTGTTGAAATTTGAAATTCGAACAAAAATCCCGCAAGGCTATATGTAATGCGCGTGCGTGGCCCTCATAATAGGGAGTTTAAGACACCGCGGCAAAATGAGTGCGCAGGCTTGAGCCACGCGCGAATCGTTTCCACGCGCGAGGGACTGGTACCAATTAAATTTGCAATAGAAACAACAGCGCGGCAAAATGGCGGCAATTTAAATTCTCTGTGTTTGTTTTCATTTTGCAATGATAAGGACATCACTACTTTGATAAGGTTTAAATTTTGAAGAGAGCTTCCTGAAAGACTAATCTTCCGTGTGTCTTTTCAAACCAAAAAACTATAGTTCAAACCAGGAGAATTTTACCTTGCATTCGAGCGCTAGAGCAAAAGGACGAAGTTCGTAATGTTATTAGTCGCGATGGTCTCTGCATTGGTAAACCTCTGGGGGGAAAAACTGTGCACTGAGAAGGAAAACGACGGGTAAACATCTTTGCAAGGGCAGAATGATAATTCCTTCTGCGAAGATGGCTTATATTGCTCCTGTTGAATGAGGAAATCGTCTGTTTGTTTCATTGGAATCATTTGAAAGTGAGAAATAAGCTTGAGTTCTTTTCATGCCCGCATCCCACTCATTCGGCAACTTGGATAAGTCACTTACCTGCCCTCCATTCTCATATTTTACAACACTAGTTACTTTTACAAGAGCGAGGCAATAAAAGAAAGAAAATATGTCTTAATTTTAAGAGAGGATCGCAAAAAAGTTTTGAAACTAAGTATAAATTTGACTCCAATGCTACTTGATGTTTCCCTTTTACTTGGAGTTTGGTAGTGGTCCATCGTTGAAAATATTTTTCCAGTATTTTTCCTGCAGCTGGCCGGTAACTGTAATTTTTTTCTCCAGCTTTGTCAATCACCTTGTTGAGCCTTGCTGGGATGAGGGTGGGGAGACATGAGAATCATGATAATGAAATAAGAAACCATTCACCTGCATGTGTTTGGAAAATACTCATTTCACTTTTGCATGCATTGCACCAGCAAAAATCCAGCCTAAATTTTGCACTGTGTGTAAAGATACTGAGAGAGGAATGTAATCATACATCTAGCAAAACTAGAGGCATTCTGCTTCATACTCTAACATTTTATTATGCACAACTGATCCAGTTTCACTACCCAATGATAGACCCACAATGGCTCTATCTGGACCCACAATGACTCTATCTGATTCCTTTTCAACAACAACAACCACAACAACTACTATGGTATGTGTTACCACAAAACACAATATACAGTAACTCAAATATCTCTCTAATTTTATTGTTGTAAGTACCGTATATTCATTATTAAGACTATTACAAGTAGGAGCATTCTCAGAAGTTAATATCCAAACCCATGCTCAGCAAGAGAAAGACTAAAATAACATACAGCTGTATTAATGAAAGTAAAACAGTTTACTTGAATTAAAAAACCAAATTATATTTGCCTGTTCAAACATTGACTTAGAAGGTGTGGCAAGTAAATAATTATCGTCCCTTTTCTAGACAATTTTGAAGAGCTGTTTGGAAACCATCTTGTATTAATTAATCACTGACATGCTCACATCTGTGATGTTTAATTTGCTGTAATACTGTTGTCATCATGCAGGATCTCATACAGGAAAAAATGAGAGATGAATAACAACCCTGGCTTTTTTCATCATAAAACCAATAAAATATTCAACGCTGAAATCCTCATCACAATCTCTGAAAACAATCTGGAATGTTGCTTGCCATGCATCGTTTGACCAGATCAGCACACACACACCAGGAAGAATTTTAGACTCAAGCACTGCAATAAGAATAAATGACATGTTTAAGAAACAACAGGAAACTGATCAAAGTAAAACAATAATATTATTATGACTTGGTCATTTTCATGCACAGATGTCACTTGAGATACTTGAAAAAAACATGGAAATCTGTGCTCTATTTGTAAAGATCCCTTTATAAAAAAACTAAACAACTTAACTGACTCCCTTAATAAGAGCTTTTGTCTAACAATGCAGATAAAAACAGTTGCTCACATCTTGAAAGTAATGACAGTCAAAATGACAGCCAGCCAGATATCAACACTTTCCACAAGATTTCTTCAGCTCAGATGACTGGGACAATGAAATCAACAGAAATCTAGAGATCAATTAAATTTAACCATACCACAACCTGGTGTGTCGTGCAAAGCAACACAGAGCTGGAAAAGAAAGAGCATCACCATCATGACCATACAAACCATTGCTCTTGCTGTGGAGAACCAGGTCACAGAAAAATCCATGGCTCTCGTAGCACATGTCAGATGTCAAAACCCTCCGCGTTTTTAGAGGAATTGCCCTTAGGCGAAAAACAGTAAACGAAAAATGTTATTAGTTTAAAATTTACAACTTTTAGGTCTTCAACGGTGTGACCGAAAACACGAAACACGAGCAAACATGGTTTGGCAAAGATAACTTCCATGGAAACGACATAAACAAATAAATATTTCACACCTAAAATAAGCTTACCTCTTTTGACTTTGTGGTTGGAAACAACTCGGAACTACTGTTTAGTTTTTCTGTCGAGTCCATGTTGAGCGGGAGATCTTGATCATCAAAAAGTCCAATAGAACTTTTCCTTCACCGCCGAATAAACTCAAAAACAAAGAGCTCAAAAGCTCGAATCAAATGAATCAAATGTGTTCGAAGCGGAGCATGCGCACTCATTTTGCCGCGGTGTCGGGAGTTTAAGGCTATATGTAATGCGCGTGCGTGGCCCTCATAATAGGGAGTTAGAGTTAAATCGCGCGAATCGCGCGATTTTTACGCCGTATTTTCACTTCCGGTGTGTTGCGCGGGCTACTTTTGATAGAAATTTGATTCGCGACGTTTTTGAGCGGACGGTAACTGGAAAAATTACATTTCACATGCCAGGACAGTAATGTTTCCCAGATTTTTAACCCACTCATCTCTAATGAAGGAAAGATACTTAGCAATATAAAGGTGGTAGTGACAAGACAAGTTAAGGAGGCTCGAAAGGGTTTTTCGTTCCTATCGTGTTTGCTATAGTGTTTGTGAAACGATGAAAGATACCAAAGAAGGATGTTTCATAGTGTACGCAAACTTTAAGGGCTCTTATGACGTCAAATCGGTTATCATGCCAACACACCATTTCCACAAAAAGGCCCTCTGAATTTCAGTTTTTTTTTTAATTATCGGAAAAACTAAGTCGGTGAACTACCGTTTGTATTTCTTTGTTGGAAATCTCCCAAAATTCTTTAACTTGTTAGAGAGTATGACAAAAAGTTATCTAGTAGAATTACAGAATTACATCATCTAGTAGAATATATCGAAAAAGAGCATATTATTGTTTACAGAAAATTGTATTAAATAACTTTTCCCGAAAAGTTTATATTTGAAGTGTCATCGTGAATGATACGTAAATTCAAAAAATCAAGATAGATCACCACGCAAAATTTCGCGATAAAGACAATTTTTTTTCCGCAGGCTTTATTTCCGGTTAGCGCAATTTTTACGCCGTATTTTCACTTCCGGTGTGTTGCAAGGGCTACTTTTGATAGAAATTTGATTCATTCATTTAGTTATGGTGTGTGTAGGTTTACGCGCATGCACGCAGCTAAAAACCCTTTCCAGCCTCCTTAAGGATGTTCGCGCCCATTGCTACTGCGCATTTTTTCGCGCATGTCACGCACACGTCATGTATCGCAGACCACGTAGGTAAACAAACACGGCATCGAGCCAGTGTTTGATCCTCGCTGGGCAAAGGGTCGCTTGTGACATCATGGGATAGCTGTGGACCCAGGTCTTCCCGGAAATGTCACGCAATGACGTTACAGTGCGAACAGATTTTACTCTCTTGAATGCTCGGTGACCCCTACTTTTCTTCCCGTAGATCACTTCCTTTCCTGATTTTGTCCATTTTAACAAAAAACAAAAAAAACTGTACGTGAGAAGTTACAAATATTTCGCCTTTTATGCTCTCGTGCGACCGAAGTTTTCTTTCTTAGACTAGTATGTATCGTTTTTCAAGGTCTATTTCACCTCAGAAAAAGACATCAGCTGCAAAGGTTTATTTAGGTATATTAGTTACGTTGAATTGAGTACCTTTACCTGATCCAAATTTCACTAATTTAGCTTTTTAATCGCTGACAGTTGTAAGCTAAGATCGTCTTAAAATAACGCAAGCTTCTAAAAGTGCACCTCGTGATCTCGAAAACGAGCACGGTGACATTTGTTTTTGCCTTTTTGGCATAAGTAGATCATTACCTTTTTAAGTGTCGCCAATTATCAACTACGACAATATTTATTTCTCCTTTTATATTTTAAATCTGTTAACGTATCAACTTCTACAATATTTGATTACCAGAATAAATTCTTCAAGCTTACTTCAAGAAAAAAATATCTTGTAATTTAAAAGATACTTCTCTAATATACTTTAACTTAATTTCCTTACTACTACAATAATAAGATTCAGTCGGAGAATAAGTGCTCAGAAATACAACTACAGTATACTGAAATAAGTCCAACTACTGATAGATAAAACACAAAGAATAAATACTATAAACTAAATTGAAGAAAAAGTATCTTTCAACTCGAAAGACACTTTTTTATATACCTTAAACAAAGTTTCCTTACTACTACAAAAGCAATTCACTTGAAGAATAAGTTCTTATAGAATTACAACTACAGTATCATGAAATGCATCAAGCTACTAATAAATTGATGACGGAGAACAAATACCTTAAATTAAATTCAAGAAAAGATATCTTTCAACACGAAAGATACCTCTCTTAATACTAAAATAACTTACAATTAAAGTTAACACTATATAGCTTTAAATCCTTTACTACAGAGCTCAAGTAAACGATGAATATTACGAAGACAAACCCCAAAAAACAGCCGACAAAAGACTACCCAAGCAAAAAAAAAAGGAAAGCCGAGAAAGAAAGAGAGAAACTGGAAGCGACGGAAAACAAGAACAGAGGCAAAGATACACAACACAAGAAACCAATAAAAGGAGGAAAACCGGCTTACCCTGGATTATGACAGAACGTCAAGTATCAGTCCCCAGGAGGGTCACCGGAAAAACAGAAAAAGATACGTCCCACAATTCCAGAAAAGAGGTCAAGCAAACACGGCCGCCACGCAAAAACTGAACAGTAAGCAGCTTTTCAGGATCGACTGCATCTAACAAAAGTGGTAACACCTCTGATGAACCAGTGCTCGTATAGACTGAGTCTGGAAACAGCTGGAGCAAGACGCTGTTCGGACACTGAAGGACCGTATTTTACGAATGCGCATGCGTTCTGTACTAATGTGCTTACCACGCTTACCACATGTAGAAGAGCAAAAAAATCAATTCAGAACTATAGACTTTCCCTTTTTTTTTTTTTACACTATTGGAGAAGCTACGAGTAGTCAAGGGGTTAATCCAGCATGGCTTAGGAGTCGATTAATCTCTCCCTCTTTGGATGGAAAGTAGGACGGGAGATTTTTTTTTTCCCTCAATGCGTATTTTACGAATACGCATGCGTTCTGTACTAATGTGCTTATCACGCTTACCACATGTAGAAGAGCGAAAAAAATCAATTCAGAACTATAGACTATCCTTTTTTTTTTATTACACTATTGGAGAAGCTACGAGTAGTCAAGGGGTTAATCAAGCATGGGTTTATAGGGGTCGATTAACCTCTCCCTCTTTGGATCGAGAGTAGGACGGGGAACCCCAAAGACAGTTTCTTTTTTTTTTCCCTTAATGCGTAGAAGACCAAAACTTATCACAATAGTGTCTTAAAAAGGAAAAAGGATAGTCTAGAGTTCTCAATTAATTTTGTTGCTCTTCTGCATGTGGTAAGCACATTAGTACAGACCGCATGCGTATTCATAAAATACGTATTAAGGGGAAAAAAACTCTGTTTGGGGTCCCCCGTCCAACTTTCGATCCAAAGAGGGAGAGATTAACCTCTTGACTACTCGTAGCTTTTCCAATAGTGTAACTAAAAAAAGGGTAGTCTATAGTTCTGAATTGATGTTTTTGTTCTTCTACATGTGGTAAGCACATTAGTAGAGAACACATGCGTATTCATAAGATACGTCTTAAGAAAAAAAACTCTATTTGGGGTCCCCCGTCCCACTTTCGATCCAAACAGGGAGAGATTAATCGATCCCTAAGCCATTCTTGATTAAACCCTTGACTATACTCGTAGCTTCTCCAATAGTGTAATAAAAAAAAGGGTAGACTCATGATAATTCTGAATTGTTTTTTTTTTTTTTTTTTTTTTGCTCTTCTACATGTGGTAAGCGTGGTAAGCACATTAGTACAGAACGCATGCGTATTCGTAAAATACGCATTAAGGGAAAAAAAAACTCTGTTTGGGGTCCCCCGTCCTACTTTCGATCCTAAGAGGGAGGGATTAATCGACCCCTAAGCCAAAAACCGGTCCAGGCGTGCGTTTCTCAAAAGACCCGAAAACTTTTCGGGCCCGTAAAGTTTTCGGGGAGTTTTTCGGGCGTGTTTTTCGGGTTGCGAAAAGTGTTTCTCAAAACACCCGAACGTAGCCCGATATTTTCGGGTAGGTTTTTTCGGGAATAACCTTCTGCGTCTGCGTCTGCGTGGACAGGTGGTTCGAGAATCAAGATCGATTTGTTGGAGGGACAAGTGGAACAGTGGCATTGATGCCCTCTTTCCATTGTTTTTTATTGTTCACCTGTTAAATAACTCTAGTTTGTGGTTAGTTTATACAATACTGGAAATTCCATAATACAAGCTTGTCTTGAGTGTGACGGCAATCTTGAAATCGAAGTATCTTGCAACGTTGACCCGCCGTTGATACATGGTTTGAGCACATTTTTCTTGTCTTTCGAGAATTTATCTATATCACTTGCATTTGCTATTCAAACCTGATAATGTACGTCAAAATGCACCAAGTCGTACGTTTGCGATGAGGTTTCTTTAACCTTATAACATATATAAATGTTTAGTTTTTTTCAACGAAAGGTTGCAGTGAGTGCGGGCAGGTAAGGTATCGAAGCGGACAGGTAGGCTAGTTTGATCTTGTTTTGTCACTCTTGTGGTCATGTTTCTTCTTTCTTCTTGTAAAACATTACTGCTAAGTCATTGTTGACTTTAACATGGAGTGCTAATCAAGAAAAATGAAAGTGGATTAACTTAAGCTTAAGCTTACAGTGAATGAAATAGAGGCCTTTGCAGTCGCCCAACATGGATTGATTTTAACTGCGGAGTAGGCTGCTGTGCTACAAGTAAGTTCTCTGTCTATATTTTTTTATTTAAATAAAGATGTTTACCTTGCTATTAAATTGTTGATGAGAGAGTTTATTAACGCAATGAAAATCATTTTCTTTCTTTATTGGTTTGCCTTTCTTGTTCAATTGGTTTGGTGGCTCTGAATTTGGCGGGAATTTATGCGGAGGCCGCGTCACCGTTTGTTCCGGCTGAATTGTTACGTTGGTATGCTGTATTTTGGTAACACCGCGGCAAAACGTTTGCGCATGCGTGAACTTCCGCATTTCCGGTTTGATTCACTGGTGAAAGTCGCGCACTATGGCTGCCGTTTGAGAATCGGTACCTTGTTGGTTTACGTTCTTTTTAGAGCGATCAAGGCTAGTTTGAACGCCAGTTTCAAATGGAATGTATTCTTTGAGAACGTCTATGTTGTGTAAAACGTTTGCAAGTCCAATCCAACTATACTCGGAAAACTTGCTCCTGGAAAATTTTATTTCGTGGGAAAAGAGCTGCGAAACAGGCAAGTTTTTTACGCAATTTTTAATGTAGAAAGTTAGTTGCCATCGGGTACAAAACGTTACTGTAATGTGCAGAAAGAAGGATTCCCAAGGTTTCCGTTCATGTGTGAATTGGCTTGTGGCAGGGAAATGGCAATATTGTGCAACGTGAAGGTTATTTTTTTCTGCGTTACTCCTTACGATCGGCACCTCTACATAACATGAATGATCAATGATTCGATCAGATGTAAATTTGATTTTGAGTGTGACTGTGTCATTGGGAACGTAACCCTAACATCAAATATTTTAAATAGCTGCTTTTAAGGTTATTATATTCTCTTTTCTTGTTAATATATATCTTTAAGTTATTATACTTCTTAGCAGTCACAACCCCGGGGTCACAACTCACCGATCCATGTCGACGTCAATTTCATTATTTTGTCCGTTAAAATAGTTACCAAGTTATGGATTTGCACTTAATTTGTGTTTAAGGCACGTTTTTGACCCGGCCACAATCCATGTTTTAGTTAAAATAATGTTTGGAAGAACTGAAGTGTGGGTACATTACTAGAGCTATATATAGATATCTATAGCTTCAGATTCGTGACTCTTTGCGTGTAACAAATCATTTTTTTATTAGACTATTGTTTTGTGGAAGCATTAATGATGTAATTTGGTTTTAGGGGACTGTCATGTGTTGTCGGATCAAGTTAATCTGTTTTGAGTCATGTGATGGTTGACAGTGGATAGTTGTTCCTGAAATGAAGAATTACATTATTACCATGGACGTTTTTGGTTACACCCCACATATTGTTCTTTTCTTAGATGACAAAATTTATTAATATCTTACGTGATTTGGAGCTGCAGCTAGAAACAGTGACCAATCCCATGCATAAGGTCTCATTGGGTTTGATAGCAGTAAAATATTTTAGAAAAAAGTTTAAAGCTTTTATTATAACTTCTCGTCTTGGGTCCTGCTGGACTTCAAATAATTTTATGCTCTACCATTTTGAGCAAAGGACTTGTCAATCAACCTGTTATAATATTTACAATATGATCTTTGGATAGTAATTAATTTCTACTTCATATCCTATGTCTCTTACATAGTTAGTTTTAAGTTTTTATTTCCTGTAGTGCATCTTGATTATAGTTAGCACACAACCCCACAAGCATGTATTATTTCTTTAATATTGGTTGTGTTTAAATAAAGGATATTGTTGTCTTGTCAGCCTCAGTTGTATTTGCATTAGATTGTGAATGTTACGTTTAAAGGCAAACCATTAAAAAGTGTACACAATTTAAAGGAGCCCAGGAAAAATATTCAAACTATTCATGGATTTGAAGTTCTGGCCCGGGTTCCTGAAAGATGTAATTATTCTATTCCAGGGATAAATGTTCCTTATTCCAGGCACATTTATCCCTGTAATAGAGTTATTACACCTTTCAGGAACCGGCCCCTGGAAGCAGGCAAACCTTGAAGAGTTCATGTGACCATATTTGGAATACACAGCATTTCTGTTTGGGACTGTTCAAGTCCACAAGATTCCTTTTCTTTACATTGAGAAGTACTGTAAGAGCTGTCAGGTTACTCAGATGGAAATTTGACAGACCTCAGCTGTACAGCTCATTAGTGCTATTATTACTTTGATTTTCTTATTCTTTAGTTGAACCAAATAACCTCCACCATTACTATAACTGCTCAAAAGTATCAAAGTTGAAGCTGGTGGCTCAAGGAGTAAACTGTGCAAAAAAGTTAGGTTAAAAAGACTATAATGGTATTTAAATATTATTTTAGAACAATGTTGCTTTTATCATTAAATCAATGGGAACCCAAACATAAGGATGCAATTTGTTCAGGAGGGGTCTTCCCTATGAAAATGACAGGGTACTTGGAAATTTTTTTAAAACAACCCTTGAAGGTAACAGACTCTTGTTTAGTGGACGTAGCCGAACGAAATCTTAACCCCTACAAAGGAATCAGTTCTAAAGTGACAAATGACTGGCATTTTATAATTCAGAAGTAAAAGTTATTTGCTGGCGTACCAAATTCTGCTAAGTACAGTTCCAGATATTGATCATAGCATTGCATGCACTACAAATCCACAAATTTTGCCCCAAAAAGGTACAACAAAAACTCCTGTCATTTTTGTAAGGGAGTCCCCTTGGGGCAGTTTGTTTACTTCACCAGTGACCACTTACTGTATTCAACTGAATTTATTCATCCTTGGGAATGGTAGGAAAGATTAGTATTATTAAAAGCAATCGCTAAAAATTCAGCACACTTGTTATATCTAAAATATTATTATTAGTTAAAGTATTTTGTCCATATGGAAAGGTAACAGGAATTATTTCTGTAAAGTCATATCCAGAAAAATGCATTGTGGGATTATGCCCCTTTCAAATGTAGGTTAGTATGCTCTTGTTCAACATGCTTGAAGAATTATTACTACAGAAATATGAAGTTATGAGTTTTTTTAAAAGTTAAATCTGATGGAAGGGCAGATTAAAAATTTATTGAAGCAGCTGAGATGCTACCCGAGTCCACAAAGAGAGGTTCAATAATTTATTGTACTGGAAGTATTTATTAGGCCAAGTTGAAATTTCTGAAAAGTTTTGTAGGATGGCACTGAATCCGCTTCAACAAGTTTTCTTATCTTTCAAGATACATTATTTGATATCCTCCTTTTATATCCTCCTGCTGTTTTTTTATCTTCCAGCAATTAAAAATAATAATTCCTTTTTATTGCTGGAAGATAAAATCAATAATTATTCTTGGTTGATTGTCCTTGTTGTTGTCACATTAACCCACTACAATGTGATGAAAGTGTGTTACTAGCTGTAGTAATTTTTTTTTACAGTAAAATCCTCCCTGCTAGTAGAAATTTAAGTCTTTGGAACAGCAATTGGAAATGGTTGTGAACTTTTTGGAGACCTTCACCACTGCTGTGTTGCTGCTTTCAAGTTCTTGTGTAGTCTTAAAATTGGTGAGCGAGTAAATTGCAAGATCTAAAAAAAAAATGATAAAAAACAGACATATTAGTGGTGAGTTTCTTTGTATCCAGAGACTGAAAATTGGATGTCCAAAAAGCATCTCCCGCCACTAAATGAAAAATGGAGTAGGTTCATTTTTAGTGAAATTTTTCAAAACATCGGTGTCATAGGATTCCTGGACACCCCTCTACCTGAATCCTCAATGTGGAGACAACATTGGAGTTCTACTGAATTTCAATAGCCACTTGTGAAAATGGCATTAATTTTTGACAAAATTTTTGACAAAATTATTGGTACAATTTTATGGGTTTGGTCTTAAAAAAAAATTAGTTTGTCAAGTGGCATAAAGTGCTTGTTTTGCAGTCTATAAAGTTATTATTTTTCCTTAAATTCGTTTGGCAATTAATTTTTTAAAATAATATTTCCCAGCTTCCGTGACTTCCTTTTTTCTTTCCAAAATATACCAATTTTAGACTGAACCGCCTGAGGTAGCATTTTGCTACCTGCACCCCAACAATGAATTTTAGTGAAGTAATTGTCCGCACTGTACTGTATTCAAGAAGAGTAAAATAAAAATGTGAGGTACATTAAATGCAAATGACACTCCAAAATAGTACGAGATAATTTTATAAGTACCTTTTGAAGAAAGAACCAAGCACCTGTTGTTGCTCCTCCGTATTTCGTCCCAATGGAGACGGCAAACTGTTGATTGAACCCACTTGGAGTTCGGCAGCTCTGGCTAAATCTTCTGACAAAAAATATTTTTGCCGGCTCATTTACGGCTGCTTTTGTTGTTTTCCCACACTTTTTTGCGGGTGAGCCGCACAACCAAACCAACGCAACAAGGAGAACTACGAAAAAAAATTGCTCTTGTCGAGCGCGAACGCGCCCGAAATTCTCTCATATTTCGTTGCTGGTGCAAACACCAAACCCCTTGGTGCAAGCGCTTGAAACTTAAATGAAAAATAAACTTTTCAACGAGACAAACCTTTCTCCCACTTTCTTATGCTAACTCTTACTTTTTGTTTTCAAACTTCGCAGTACGGAATTTTATCTCGTTTACATTGGATTTAGATACGTAACCGGAAATGCGTATGGACCGGAAGCTTAAATTTGTACTCATGCGCAGTGCGTTTTACCGCGGTGTTTATTTTGGTACAAGTAAATAAATTTAAATCAACCTTATTTCCTGTGATAATTATCTTGAGGTATGCTGGAGTGAATTATATTATATTTTGAAACGTTTGTTAGTGCAATTCATGAAAAGTACTTTGGAGCATTAGTATAATAGCACGTTAGTAAACAATGATTTAATTAAGATAAGCATCAAAGATTACGTTATAGCATTTGTTGGCCTTTGAGAAGTAGTAAGAATGGAGAAGATTATCATGCCAGTAATAGTTATCCTTCTTCCGGACTTGAAATCAGTGCTAGCAAAGTGTCTCTCAAATTCAGCTCTTGAGCAGCTAAAAATACCAAACAAAGTCTATTTCTAGGGAGTTGAAAAAACGTTTGCAGGCAGTAAAATTTTCCAGTTACCACACGTTTGAAAAGGAGAACACTGATTAATAATTGATAATGCTTGTGTCAGGTTGTGCAACAAAAGCATTTATATAATAACCAAAATCAAAATCAAAATCATTGCACGCTCTCTGATTGGTCAATCAGCTATTTTTTTATTATGCCAGTAAAGTCATGGAAAAATCGTGCATCTTCTGAATTATTATCTAAAAGCAATAGAACACACGTTCTATGGTTTATAGGCTTGAAAACCACTTGGGATGTTGGAAGAACACTCGAAGAATTCGTGAATCTGACTCTCCTGCGGCTCGTGATTTACGAATTCTTCTCGTGTTGTACCAACATCCCCCGTGGTTTATCAGCCTATAAACTATAGAAACTTGTGGTCTATTGCTTAATTTGCCAACTACAAACAGTTACAAAAATGTTGAGTCAACACTCTAAGTGAAAAAACAGCCGCCTTCCGAAATTGAAATCAATGCTAGAAAAGTGTCTTACACATAGAACACAAAGCCCCTTCATTTCCCCTATTGAGCATGATCTTGCATTGCTAACATCATGGGAGGGGAGGGGAAAATGGAAAGCGAGGTGGATTGAGATTTTCCTGTAACCTGTCTCAAGTATTTTTGCAACTGGTTGTACTTACTTGTTTTGCTGAAAGACAGTTTCAGTGCTGGAAATAAATCAATGCTAGAAAAGTGTCTTACACATAGAACACAAAGCCCCTTCATTTCCCCACAATTGCTTTTAGTCTCGCAGTCTGATTGGTTAACTTGCCATTGTTGCTAAGAGTCTAGACAAAAACCAATATTTGATTTGATTGAGTTAATATTGTTAGTGTCCCACTTAATGCTCTTGTGGTAAATCCATTGACACTTAAATAAAGTTGTTATTGTCATTATTGCAAAGCAGCTATTGTCATGCTCACATCGAAGTGTCACGCAATTGTTATAGCCAGTCAGGAATGTTCATTTTGGCACATGGACCAATCAGACTGTGTCTTGGTTGTGCTCATTTGTTGTAAGGATATGCCTGCAAGTGACCTGAATTAACACTGAGTGTGATTACAATCTGAAAGAGTCCTCAAACATAGGCCTCCACATTCGTGGTACTGTGCCCCATATTTTAATTTCATTCGTCTGTGATGTGTGCTCTGAAGTGATGGCGGATTGTTAATATTAACTCGTAATCAGATATAAATATTTCCTTTAAATTCTTCCATTGATGTTGGAAAGGTGATTTATTCTCTGGCCAAGCTACACAAAACGTACACTGGGACATACACTGAATGAACACAACGACTCGACACAACATTAATTTTATTTGAACATTCCTTCAGTACTTTGAGGTGGCAACCAGTTACTATAGCATGAAGAAAGAAATTGAGTCTCTGATTGAAAAGAAAAAATAGCCTAATCATTGTGAGTTAATCATCATGTTTTCCTGATAATTTCCAGCTGTTTTTGTGATATTTTCTACTTTTTTTTTCTACTTTTCTCCTCAGAATAATTCAGCGTTTGGTGAAGGATGTATGGCCTTTGAACTTGTGCAGCTCATATGCAGTGCAATATATTCTTTTATAAAATAATTAGGATAGTACGTGCACTCTCATTGGTCAAGAGCTGTGTTTAGATGAGAGTATGTAAACATGGCTGTCTCAAGTATTTTTGCAACTGGTTGTACTTAGCTGTTTTGCTGAAAGAAAGTTTGCATGAAAAATCGCATAGTTTTATCAACATTTACAAGCCTAATGGTGGTGAGCTTGTCTTTATCTTCGGGATTTTTGGATTTGCCTCGTGGAACCTGTGTTTCATATTCCATGGGATTTCTTTAGTTTTTGCCATATATTTTTCAAGAACGACGATTTTAGTGTAAAGATTTTTTATCTTTATTATTCCCATTTTTAAGAACGAATAATTTTCATGGTCAAATATTTATTAATCCCTCCTACTTGAGTTAGTTTTTCCTACATGTACTATCTGGCTGTTTCTGAGATTAAAGTTCTTAATTTCATACAGAGTTTGTTTCATTTGTTAATCCTACTTTGGAGTTGAGAGTTTGCTCTGTAAATTTCTCCCCTCATTTTACAGACTAACCCTAACTTTTGTCTATGATTTTTCCTCAACTCACCACACAATATTCCCCTCAAACTCCCTGCTAAATTAGTGAATGTTGGTTATTTAATAGTAATACATGAAGCAGCAGTTAACCTAGCAACCTTTGTGGCTTTCTTAATTGGTGTTGATAGAAGAATCCTCCTTACAAGAAGGGGTTTCTCTCCACTAAAACATTCACTAATTAGTAGGAGGGATTAATAAATATTTGACCATAAAAAATATTCGTTCTTAAAAATGGGAATGAAAAATACCTTTGATTGTAAGTGATTTTGTGTTTATGCCTGTTCGTCGAAGGCAGGATCCATGAAGAGCGTTCTTCATGGGAACTTTTTCGCAAAATGCTGATTACTGGTTATAAGATTATATTATACGATTATGTTGCCAGCTTAAATAATATATATTGACCAGTAGGTTTAAGCAGAAGTGGTAATTATTAAATAAGAAATCTGAAAGGAAGTGTTCATGGTAGTTTTGTATTTTCCACTTCACTCAATTTTTTTCTTTAGTTTTTGTTACCTCCTTTTTTTCCCCCATTTTCAGAGGACCTGCCCCATTGTAGCTTTATACTTAACTGTCCATTTCTGGTTTGTTGTGTTGAAATTTATTGTAAAATATTAATAATTTAAGTGAGTGAATGTGCATTAGCCTTTACATTTGAGAAAACACTTCTTGGATAAGTTTTTGTCTTTTGGCAACACCTGATTCATCACAGTTTTGTGCAGAATACATAGGCCTGTCATCACTGCCATTAAGCTGTGTAACATCAAGCCCATCTGGCAGCTGGGTGTTGTCATGGATACACATGTTATGCAATACCACTATCGCAACAATTATGTTGCAACAGCGGCATGGGGAGAACTGCATCGTCCCTCCAGAGAAATCAAGGCATCGAAACCTTTGTTTCAAGAGGCCAAATGATCGTTCTATCACATTCCTTGTTCTCGTGTGGCTCCTTTGGTACATTTCTTCTGCTGCACTCGACACTTTGTCAGGGTTTAAGGGGGTCATAAGGTAGCTCTGTAGGGCGTATCCTCTGTCCCCAAGCAACCATCCTTCCTGCTGTTTCGTTTCCATGTGAATCTGCAGTGCGCTCCCGTTGAAGATGGCTGAGTCATGGACTGAGCCATTCCACTTGGCCACAATGTTTGTGAACCGCATTTCTGCATCACAGACTGCCATCACGTTGATGGCATGAAATCTCTTATGACAAACATAAAGGTGTTCCTCTTTTGCCGGTGCACGGATTGGGATGAGCGTGCCATCGATCGCCCCCATAACCTTGGGGAAAGCTCCAATCGAGTAAAATTTCGTCATAGTTTCCTATGAAAGATCACAGTAGTTTAAACGGCGGACCCAATAAACTGCGGCTCAAAACTTGAGGAGATTAACAGCCTGTTAGACGTGGGCATCAGAATATGAATCAACATTTTTGGAACAAACTCTTTAATCATTTGAATCACAGAATTAATACTTTATGCCAATTCGCATGACCGACGACCACTCGATGCGGACCGCAGAGAAAACAGTAAATAAAATAACTTCATCGGAAAAGACGTAAATTTAAGTTAGTTTTTGTGCGAAATTTTACGGGTTGTGCGGTTTTTTACCCCAGTTTTTTTAGGAATATGCCTACTCGAGTGGAAAGAGCAGTTGAATTTAGGACTTTTCGCTAAATTGCAAACAAGAAATATAGTGTAAATGGAAATGAAAATCGCTCCCCCTTTCATGCAAATGATCGTGTCTAGTACAAGCAGAGTTTACTTCACAGTTAGCTAGTGTTTTTTTTGTAGAACTATGGTAAAACTTAATATCAATAATTACATTCACTTCTTCTCTTGATGTGGGAAAGATAATCCATTCGCCAGCAATACTCTTTAAACACTGGGTAAAGGGGTGAACACAGCGACTGGCACTAGCCTTGGAAATCCCCATGGTGTCTGCGACGACTTTCAAGAAACTTCCACTCGCAAAGTAACGTAATGCTGTCAGGACCTAATAGGTTAATAAACATTTGAAACCTCCACTATACTCGAAAAGGGCCTCTTTGTCAACGAGGGAGTTGAAAGTGCCAGTGGCTAGATCATAGAAAAAAGGAAAATACCCACCTGAATCTCCGGATCTAGCGGAGCATTTCGCCCGGTGTTGCGCCTCAATTGTCCTTCAAACTTCAAAATAAGCCACTCAATTCTCTCAGGTGACAATCTAAAACGTTCAATTACCTCGCATCTTCTCATTCCAGTCAAAACTGTTCTTTGTCTATATTTTCTTTTCTCACGATTTGGGGTTAAAAGTGCTCCAACGGCAGCCATTTTTTATTCACTAAACTTTCCCGAGACTTTTTGGACTTTTCTCGGGAGCACGCAATCACCCGTAAAATATCTCGGGAAAACGATACGTTTTTTTCGGGCCCGAAAAACTCGGGCGTTTTGAGAAACACCTAAAATTGTTTTCGGGAGCTTTTCGGGTGCGTTTACGGGCCCGAAAAGTTTTCGGGTCTTTTGAGAAACGCACGCCTGGTCAATCCACAAAAAACAAAAAACAAAAGTGCTAGGCTCAACGTGATCCCGAATCATGTCCAAAAAGCGAAGTCCAGAATCCCGTCCGAATCCAAATCCAGCGAGAAAAAAAAAACAAAAGTCCTGTGCTCAGCGTGAACCCGAAACGTGTCCAAAAGGGGAAGTCCAAAAGCCGGTCGAGATCCAAAACCACAGAGAGAAAAAAAAGGCAAAAGTCCTGTGCTCAACGTGAACCCGAATCGTATCCAAGGTCCAATTTAAAAACCGCAACAACCGACCAAAAGCACAAAAATTAAACCGAGCAAAAAGGACCCGAAGTTCATAAGAAGCATTATTGAGGAAAGGAAAAAAGGAAAGAAAGAGAGAAAAAACAAAACTGAAAGGCCATTTCAAAAACACCATCACACACACTACCAATAACCCCATTAGCACCCCATTGCTTATGAAAAACCCTACGACGTCTAGCAGAACGAAAACAATGAAAGAAAACAGGAAGAAAGAAACGCAGCCGAGCCGTGATCGAACAAATAAGGCCGACAGCACTAGGCCGGACAGGGCGAAAACGAAAGTCATTCCTTTGAGACCAGATGAAGAACTTACACACGTTAAGAATATAACAAAAAACCTTAGGAACTATACGAAGGTCAGCTTCAGAGAATCCAAAAAGTAGATGACGAACGTCCAACGAAGGGGGGCATCTACGGAGAAGGTAGGTAGAAGGGTTTGAACCCAATCAACACCGCTCCTCGCGAGAGGACAACGAAAGAACAAATGAACAGGCGCCTCCAAGGCAGCACCACAAAAACAGGCGGCAGGAACATCAAGACCAAAGGCAATGAGACGATCCGCAGTCTACAGTACGCCATGGGCAATCTTCCAGTTTACATCAGAAACATTCCCATCCAAAGGTAAAAAATACAAAGAGGCCCAGGTGGACTTCCAATCAACGGGGCCATAAATGGGAGAAACCTTAGACACACATGGGGAAGGGGGGGATACATGGAGACAAAGAAAAAAGCAGAACATAACAACTTTTAGTAGAAACAGAGTCGACAGCAACCGGGTCGACATGCTGGGAGGAGCACACAACCAAAGCAGATGTAGAAGAAAAGGAGCCCTGAATGGCACGCCAGGCCCGAAGAAGAGAGGCATAAAATGGACGAAGACTCTGAGGGGCGAAAGATGCTGGATCAGAAAAAAACGTCATGAGGGGCTGCGCCAAAACTGTTCGATTCCCACTTGAATGGCCTTCTACGAGACGGAGAAATCTTACTCATGCCTAGCTAGAGCGCCACTCGAGTGATAAATTTTTTTTTGAAAAGTCAAGAGTCCAAAAACGGAGGTGAAAGCACTATCTGTAATGTAAATGAACGCTATCACATTACAGCCTAACGAAGGCATAAAACATTTTTTCAGCGCGATATAACTATAAACGATACTGGACTTGTGCACGCGGCAAAGGCTGACCGTAGAATGACTTAGGCCAAATTCAAACTTCGAACTTTTCATGTACTCAAATGTAACGAACTTAGTTCATTCAATAAAGTACCGGCTGAAAAGACCGACATTTAAATCAATTAAGTTCGACCCATCTAATTTGGGTCGACCCAAGAATTAAGTTCGAGTGGCCTACATGGGAAAATCGACTGTGGAGAGAGTTCGATTCAAACGTCAAACTTCTCATGTGCCGAATAAAATGCACGCGTTCGTATAATTTACTTTTGTGTCCCAAGATTCCCTTTTTTCACGAAAGCATTGTACATCGTGATTAGTGATAAGTTCGACAAATTAAGTTCCACTTCTGAATCAACTCTGTGAACTTCACTATTTGGGTCGACCCAATAACAGATTTAAGTTCGGTATATGAAAAGTTGGACGCCCACAAACCACTGCACACATAACACAGCTCACCAGGCCTTTTAATAGCAATTTCTGCCCTAATTTACAATTATCAACAACAACAACATCTACATTGAGGAATAACGAATACTTCATAAAATCGTCGATTAGCATCACCCGACAAAATCTTTCGGATTCGCGACAAAAATGATTTTTCGCGATGCATGAGTAAAAGAGAATCGAAAAGAAAATGAACTTTTTGCGACGTGTGCGTTTGCGTTATTCCTTTCATTTTGCGTTATTCCTGCATTTTCACTGCTCATTATTATCACAAATCTCTTGTGCCTCTGGATTTTCTGGACGTTGGTCTCCCGTGTTTCTGGGGGCTTTCATTTGCATGTTTCAGGGCGGCACAATTGCTAGTCCATCAACAAAAACGATCTGCCAGTGTCGCGGACTTTGTTTATTTAATAATACTCACAAGATAAAACACTTTAAACTTACTTAAGGTGAATATTTTGTTACTACATAGTTTAAAAGGCGAAAACGTTTCGAAAAGAGCTTGACAAGAAAATGAATAGTTTTGGCATGTCCTCAATTGCACTATTATGATCAAATTACGGTGACAAAACTGAACAGTAAGTGGGAAAATGATACAATTCAGTAGTTCATCCAACGAAATTTGCGAATAGTTATATATAAGGCTTCATCGGGACGCATGTTGCTTGGAATAATAACGAAATGTTTTCTCAGTGAAATTCTATTCCACTTGTCAATGAGTCAAAACCCTACCAGCCGGTGCGACTCTACAACGTTAACTGAAAGTTTCATTTCCTATTGCGATCTCGAATTTTTGCGTTTTTTTTTTTGGGTCGGCAAAGTTAAAACTTTTCCCAAGTGCGACCCATGCCTAACCGAAGCCACAATTCGGGATAATTGAAACACGGTGGGTAATATGTCGTAAATAATTAATATATAATCTAGTTTACGCTTTAAAAATGATAATCTGATTTTATTTTAGAAACTGAGTATGGAAGCAGATAAGCCAAAGTGTTAATGCAATAACTAACATTTTCCGAGTGCGTTTGTAAAATTATGCATCAAATGAATTGAAGACAAAAAAAATTATACTTCTCGGAAAATGCAAATTAAAATTGTTTCTTATTATCACACTTTGTGGCTGGCTGAGTGGTTTAAAAATTCTTTTAGAATAAGACGACTCACATCTTTTACGAAAAAAATTACATTTCCATGCAAAATTATTGCATCGTGATGCAATAAATAATTTGGAGTTCAACCTCGCCCGGGGAACGATTCGTAAATTCTGTGGGTAAGGAGTGATTAAGTGAACTGCCAATCATCAGCATCATAACAAATTGAACGTCCGCCAGGTGTTCGCTCTACAACGGGAAGATCAGCGGAACCTTCTCTTTATGTTAACTTAAGAAAAATTGTTCCAAGTAAAAACCGCTCGGCTCAATGATGACAGACGCTGAGGAGGATACATCAAGATTTGAGCCAAAATCACTCTGTGTTAAAGTGGTTATCGCTTTGTTAGTCATGCTGGTAGGAGCAGCGGTTTTTATGGAGCTAGAACGAGAAAAGGAGGATTCGAGTTCCGCTGGAATATTACATGATGCAAACAAACTCAAACATAGTTTGATAGAAAAATACAACATAAGCTCAAGAGATATGAAAAAATTAGAGATTGCTTTGGAGCGAGAGACGACTGTCAAGCAAGAACAAGAAAGGTTGAGTCGATGGACTTACAGCAACTCTGTTTTCTTTGCGTTCACGATTATGACAACTATTGGTGAGTAGTTAGAATGAGGAATTTACTGGTGGTTAAGGAATACTTAAGTATCCTGAAATATATAATTCCCGAAAGTGAAGAAGTATAAAAATTCATAAAAAAGGCAAGTCCACATAATGTTATGGACTTTGAAAGAGTTTTAATTTACAAGAGGTTACGATTTTATTCATCAAGCAATCTGTCTCGGAATTACCCGTTATAGTTATATCGTCAAACGAGCGTGCAAATGCAAATCGTCAATCATTTTATGCACCATGCCAGGTTGAGGTCGTAAGGTGTTAAGCAGACGTTTTGAACAGAAAATATAATACGTAACCAGACTTGAGGAGTCCAGTGATGATGTCACCTTAAATGATCACAATACTTGAGAACTATTAGAAAAATCAACGTCTTTTTAGTACTCGGTAAAAATAACTTATTCTATAATTGTAATTGAAAAAAATTCATTTCCACCAATTAAATGACCCATCTTATCCAGCGTCATGTTGGGAACAACTAAGTACATATCTCTAAAGTCTTGCCACCTGCCAAAATATTCTGGAGCAAAGTTTGGCCAGTCTTACTGTTTGAGTATCATGAAGGAATCCGGTTATTATTATTTTTCAGTGCTTTTTTCTTTTTTTTTTTTCGCTTTTTTACTTCCATCCTGACCTCATCTTTGCCGACTTTTCAGACTATTTTTAAAAACGTTATTTTTCTCCCTGTACGGAAGCCACGCTTTCTAGGGAGCATACAGATAAAGCGGCAAATAGTTCAGTCAAACGAGAACCATTGAGGAACTTAGTGATACAAATTAAAAGGCTGTGGTTATTTGTTTGAACTCTTCTCTTTCGTTTTACAACTCGGTGAAATCTCACTGCTTACTAGTAGTTACTCAAATTTTAATCAAACACGCTGCACGCTGCCTACAAGCTGTGTCTAACAAGAAATTAAAATTTTCATCGGAGCTTCTAGTTTCATGCTTCTAAGCATTACATTGGAAATGATAAGAATTACTTCTTGTCCACGCAAACCTGCCATCATTTCAAAGATTGAGAACGGCAAACCTTGATTTTTTTAATATCTGGGATCCGCAAAAATTTAAAGCAATCAAAGGATAACCTAGAAATTATTTGTGGCGTGACGTAATTCGTCCAACACGATTGATGTGTGTGATGTGTCTGCAACAATCCTCCGGGAAACAGGCTACATTTTCATGGAAATATTTCATTTTGTTGATAAATCAATGAGGTGGCTTGTAAGGTGCTTGAAAACGATCCACTGTCGGATTGATGACATCCAGTGGTGGAAATGTTATCAGGTGTAGTTGAAGAAGTAGCCTGAGTACCTGGTGGTATTGTTGGCAGCAGCTTCGCCGCATGTTTAATTTGCCTGTCGCGTCAACAATACCGCCAGCAGCCACGCAGGCTATTCAGTTGAAGAAGTTAAAAGGAAACCTGCAGGGGGTTTCAGCCATAAGATGGAGAAAACTCGTTACCAAAACAGTAAGCGGTCTTTGCAATTGTTATAAGGTGACCCGATCTCAACGAACAAACATTCGAGTATCCTCCCATCGATAAGCGTTCTGCTTTTAATGTGGGAGAGACGAGACACCATAGAATTCAAGAAAAAATAAACTTCCGAAGTTATGGGAAGCCAATTGTAGCAATATTCAATAAATGTCTATTTTAGTTCAATTCAACGCATAAATTTATGTTAAATATACTTCTTTTTTTTTTTTTTTTTTTTCCATTCAATGCATTTTGGTATCCTTCAATGCGGTTGCTTCGGTTCAACCTTTCTTTTTAAATTTCAACAGCACATTTTGCGTTCAACACCTCTTATTTCGTTCATTCAACGATTTATGGCACAGCGGTTGAGGGGTTAGTAGTCCATGTATGACCCACCATACATTGAATACTAAGCGACAAAGGTGAGATTTTGAGATTAAATAACGTTTTAGGCCTAATTAGGCCTAATTAGATCTAAGATTAGCTTTTGTGAATGGTTTGGGTTGTTTCAGTTGTGGTAAATCGCAGAATCCAACCTTTTACGGTTAGTATTCAATGTATGGTGGGTCATACAGGGACTATTCCAGCCTCCCGTGACCTCATGAGATCAAGAGGGATTAGGCAATAGTGATCAACCGCTGTTCAATAAATCGTTGAACGAAAGCAAAATCGGAAGTTGAACCAAAAAAGAATATTGAACATAAATTTATGCGTTGATTTGAACTAAAATAGACGCTTTGAAGTGAAATATCCATTTATTGAATATAGCTACAATTGGTTTGCCATACGAGGTGATCCAACAAAATCTGTCATAAATATTATTTGCTACGTCAGCCGAAGACTCGATGCAACCGACATGTAAGTAGGTAAGCTAATTGCAGTTGACCCATTTCCTTTACACATGTAGCAACATGGAAATGGAAATGGAAATGGAAATGGAATTTGTTTACCCACGGAACACCTTGAGGACGGTGCCTACTATATTGTTATTGTTATTGTTATATTGTTATTATTAATTCTACTTTCAACTAAAGATGGTCGTTGCACGACCGAAACATGTCTTTAATTTCAAATGTGTCGTCACTTTTATAAAAATTATATTGTTATTGCGCATACGTTCTGCGCATCTCGAGATACTCGGATTTCCTATCGGTGATGCTTACCAATACAGGGATATTTTTGCGCGGTTTAAAATAAATTGTCGAATCAGCCTTTTGATTGGCTAATATGATGTCGAATTTTGGCGCGGGTGGCCTGTGCACCGACAGCGGCAGTAAAATTTGTGAACATGGCGGCCGACTAGTGTATGATTTTCAAAGTTTTTGATCTTTTATTGCTTAGTTTTCTCCACAAAAGTACTTCAGAAGATCTTAAAAAGTTTTAAAAATGCTCATACAGGCGAGGTACGGAAGGTAAAGATTTCCTTTATTTCAATAATATTTTGCTATGGGGCTTTTGTTCATGATCGGTGGTTTGATAGCTTCTCTATTAGCACTTACCTCGTTAACTTTATGATCTCTGTACTTATATGATAAACAAATTACTTCATGATTGGCTCGTTTGCATGATTATTATTATTACTCACTCGTTGTGAAGGATCGTTAAACTTACTCGAGCTCGTTCACTTCGCTCACTCGTTTGTTTACGCGATCCTTCACAACTCGTGAATAAAAATCGTACGCACTCAGCAAACATGAAGTAATCTATATTTACCTCGGATTTTAGAGAGGTTGGGGGTAGCTAGTATCTCCGTGCGTTTATCCTCCCAACCATAAATTACCACAGAGGACAGACCACAACACCGAGAGCTCCATGCTCTGTTCTATGCGAATAGTGGGTGGGTTCTTTTACGTCCCCAGGGTTATGTGACACTTAAGACTAGGGAGTGAAACCATTTGCAGATGTCATTAAAAAGGCAGCACATATGTGATCGTTCATTCCCTTTCGCTTCTGTTTCTTTCAGGTTATGGTCACATGTCACCTCATACCTGGCAAGGCCAGTTATTCTGTATATTCTACAGTCTTCTCGCCATACCAGTGGCAGGCATTATGCTGCTCGGCGTTGGAAATCACGTGAGTTTGGCCATCCGAGTACTTATCCGCTTCCTCGAGAAAAGCTTTCCCAGTGGGGTGGTATGGGGGAGTGCGAAACTCAAAAGCACGGTTGTGACTGTCGCCCTGATGATCCTTATGATTATTTTTGGCGCTATTTTGACGTCACACACCGACGACTGGTCTTTCCCAGAAGGAGCGTATTTCTACTTCATCAGTGTTTCTACCATCGGTTTCGGAGATTACGTCGTCAACGACGGTCAGCTTAAATCTTCGGAGCATACCAAAACGATCGCCGTTAATTTCACGATTGTGCTCATCACTCTTGGTCTATGTGTCTTGTCCAGTGTGCTATGCTCTGTCAGCGCCGCCATCGAAGAGAGACAGAGCAAAGTACGCATGCACATGGAAAATTCAGCTGTCAATGCTGTTGGTGCAGCTGAATCGGCCTTGAATAGTGTAACTAGTAACTTTCCTTTGAGATTGTCTAGAAAGGATAAGGATAAAAATTGCAAAGAAGGGGAGGACAAAAGGAGCATTAATCAAAATCTTGGATCAGAATCTGCTTACGCCAGCCGACCGGATTTGGCATAAACTAGGCCTTTATTGAGATTAAAGATTACTTGAGAAGCTAATGCTTCCAATTTCTCCCTAGGCGTTTTAAAGTTAGTCATCCTCTAACTGTTTCATGGTAGCAAACGAATACTGACTGAATATCCCAAGGGAACGATATTTAGGGCCAGTACAGAGGGGAAATGAATAATATCCCATAATGCATAGAGATTCGTTTTATATTATCAACTGAAATTGTGACTTAGAAAGTATCTTTCAGCCACAACGCAGAGATGAGTAGTGCTGGAGACTTCCATGTTGTGTTTACAAACAGACCTTGGTGTCAAGGCTTTGGCTCTTCAGCATATATGTTTTAAAGTCAATTAGCGTGTCATTTAAAAAATGAGAGAGGAGTGTAGATATTTGATCGATTTATTCAGTAAATAAACCGCTTCTCGCGGCTGGTATGCCGGCTGATAATGTCCGCGGCCAGACGAGGAATGGATAGTATCCCATAATGCACAGCGAATCCTTTTATATTATCAACTGAAATCGTGACGTGATCAGAATCTTCCAGCCACAACGCGGAAGTGAGCATTGGAGGAGGCTGCCATGTTGTGCCTACAAACAGACTTGGGTGTCAAGGCTTCGGCTCTTAAGCAAATGTGTTATACCTTCATTGCGTGTCGTAAGAAAATTTGGCGTCAAGTTGAATGATGAGGGTCTAAAATAGGACTTTCTAATCCCGCTTCCCGCAACTATTTTTTTTTCTTTACTCCCGCCATCCCGCACGCTCCGGACATTTAATTTTGGACTACTAAAAGCGATTTTCGCGAGGTAATTTGTCATACATACCTTTTTCTTTATTTACGTTATAGACAGCAGACGATGGGTTAAGTCTGGCAAATTTAGCCACTATGAGTAAATTTGTTTGGACGGAAAACAGCAAAATGAATCCCAGCGAAGAACCCTCGGTACACTTAACTGAAAGGGAAACAGTGTGTCTGCACAAAGACTGGTGAAATGTGCCGGGGCATATTGGGAAACATCTGTATTTTAGAATATTCGACATTCGTTTTCACTTCCATCCTTTCCTAAGATACTCCAATCATGTGTACTGAAGTGAATTAATCTTTTCCAACATCATGTCGAGGATACAAAAACACAGTAACATTAATTCGAACCACATATCTTCAAGATGCAGTCTCTTTTGAATTGTAATAAAGTATCAACTGTTCAACCAGGGTGGACACTGCATAGGCACATCCAGGAATGACTGGCTGGCGCCTTTCCAATTTCCAATTCGTCAAGAACTAGGGTTTTTTCACCCTTTGATGCCTTAAGTTAAAGACAACAAAATGAATTTCTAGTCGGACCGAGTCAAAAAATCAAATCTTTATTAAATCTCACTATACTAGGCGGCCAAACTGAGATGTTACTCGGCAGTTGTGACCGGGTCTACCGTGACAGTATTTGAAGTGAGAATGATCTTGTCACTCACGGGGACCTTTTTCTGGTACATGCAGATAGTCCGGGCAGGCTACCAGCCCGAGCCATTGTTGCTTCTTGCCTTACGCTTCTCTGTCGTACATAGGCGCCATACGTTTAAGCCCAATCTCGCATTATTGCAATCTCTTCGTGAAAAGCCTTGCCTAGAGGAGGTTGTTTCATCGGAGGAATGTCGAACAGGCTTGGCCAAGTGTCTGTTCAGGTCGCGGATACCATGATCCTCGAATCGTATAGTAATGTGCGGACCAATAGGTTGTTCGTTTTAACTCTGTGCATATACCAGTGGGTTCCCTGCAACTCCATCACCAGCAATATTTCAATTTATCCTTCAAGCCGTTGCCATTTGAACAATCGCTAATTTTCGGGATCAGAGATTAAGAGTTCCTCTTAATGTGGAGTAACAGTACTAGTATGAGGAGCTGCGCGCAGGAGCGATGGGGCAGGTATTACGCGTGTGGTCTTTAAATCGGACAAAGAAACTATTTCAACTCCAGCAGTGTAGAGCGTTTTCACATGACGTCACGGCGGCCATATTGGTGTTCCAAAACAAAAAAATGGCAGCCATGATGGTGTACCAACCCAATCCTCTAGGAATTGAACTCTATTTTTACGCGAATACTTTCTTTTGTTTCGGTAATCCAATTTGGCTGCTGGTCACGTGAGTGAAAACGCTCTGTTGGCAGCATACAGACTACATACATGATTAGGTTGACGTCCTTCTATTGTTCTCAGGTGAAACGTTTTTCAAGTTCGCCAACTAGTAATTCAATGGTTTCTTTTGTTTTCAGAAGATTCCAATATGGCGTCTATGTTGTTTGTCGAGTTATTTTCTTTGTCGCTGTCATCTTCAGAGTAGTTCTCAATAAAGTACCCGCTGCTTATTTTTATTTAGTATTTTGACTTCTATCGCTTTCAATAGTTGAGTCCATTTCAGTTACATTTGAGTACATTTCAGTTTCATTTAGTTCGTGGAACGACCCGTTTTGAAGCTGACGTTCGACATCTTTTAGTGTGGGTCTACCGCGAAACGCGTGTTTCTTTGTATGTGTTTTGAGCGCCCCAGGAAGAAATCGATTAAGCCAACGCAACTTCGATCTTCAGTAATCCAAACAACGCATCACAATGCTCTCCATGATTTTGGACTACGTGGTTTGCTTTTAATAACCAAAAATGTAAACAGCGCCACGTGCCTTCTATTGTAGATTGTCCGATCAAAACACCGCCACGTGCACGTCCAACAAATTCAACCTATTTTTTAACTGGATTGCCTATGGCATAGCCAAAAGACAGATGAAGAAAAAAAATAACATAGTTTGTATATGAAACTCTGAATTTCCAATTCTCAGCGAAAGATTAATGGCAATAGATCGTAAAAACACTAAAAAATCAGCAGTCTACGACTTCCTTGAATCAAGAGGAATTAAAGGTCAATGTTTTTGTCAAAAGGAAGAATTTGACCACGTGCTAGGCAACCGCAAAGGTGCACGTGATCACCTTGTGTCAACGTTCTTGTTTACATTAAATGAACTACTGGGAAGAATGTTAATGTAATAGCTCGTCGTTTTCAGAGTAAAACAATGTACTTTTTACCCAAGAAGTTACCGTCTTTCGTTTTTTAATTTTGTTGTGATATTTGATTGAATATTAACATTTCATCTGTCGGGTCACGAAACCTTCTAATCAAAACAAAGTTTGTAATTGAAAATCCAAACATCTGAATTATACTTGCGAACACGGCAACCAGAATTATCCAAAAAATCAAAACGCTGACAAACACAAAAACGACGGAAAAGCTTAATAAATATGAAGTTTTTAATTATTGAATGTATTTGGATTAGATTAAAGCTATGTAATAATATTGTTGAAAAATCTTCGTGTTAATGAGTAATGTAATCAATCTTCGCACCAGTTAGCCCACGCAGACTCTCTTAGGGATTCGTCACGCGTTCCTCCCCCACGAGCGTCTGCTGAAACGAGCCACAATTTCCTTTCCTTTTGTTAAGAAACTGTCATCTGGAAATCACGTGCGGGTTACTGAGGAACCAATCAGCACTGTGTAGATCTCCCCTGGGAGCGTGAATGCGTCAACTTCTTCTTTGGACGAATCATGAAAGGGACGAAGCCTTTTCAAAATATTCCTTAGAAACATTAGTTTTGTTTCCTCAGTGGGTTATGCATTTGCACTCTCGCGAGTCAAAATGTTAGTGCCTAGCAAGGGTAAGATGTCGTTTCATCTACTAGTAAAATTGAAAGCGCCGTGAAAATATATAAATACGAATACAAATACTAAAGTAGTGCGAGTGTATTTGAACCGTTGAATTGTGTAGTTGATTTGAACTGCACCAGAACCATTACCTTCAAGTGCAATGAACGCAACTAGGACGGTAGCGAAAAGAAAGCTTGAAAAAAATCTATTACGTTTCAGCTTGAAATTTTTAGGCTGCTTTTGGTGATGATCGTCTCTAAAAATTGATTTAATGTTTTTGTGTTGCTAACCGATTGTTCGTACTCATTGTTTCTTCGATTTGAAATATAAAGCAAACCTAAAATCAGTTCAACCGAAGGACTACAAGAAATGGGGTTATTCAAACGAAACGACTCCTCTGAAATAGCGCGGAAAGAAATGTAAATATGATATTAATTCCAAGCGAACGTCACAAATAGGTTTGAATCGCACGAGAGCAAAATGTTTCAATCATACGAACTCTACCGTACTCATAATTTGAAGACCTTCAAACATCTCAGCCAAAGCATGGAATTTATACGCTCAAGTTTCTATTTGATAAGGATTTAAATCAGTGATTTCAAATGCCGAACACACCAAGCCGATCTTCTTGCAGTTTTCTCAAAGTTTTCTCAGGGTCTAAAGTGCGCTTCCACAATCTGGAAGTCCGCTGTAAATGGTCTACATAAATTCCGGCTCGTTTCAGTAGAAGTTCGAGGGGGAGAAACGCTTGACGAATCCCTAGGAGTGCGCGGGAGGCTACGCACTAGTAAGTCGTAGCAATTAATTGGATTAACCAGGAACGTAAAGAAATATTTTTAACTTCATTAAAAATAATAATTTTTTGACTAACGAGAACAAGCTTTCTTTCAAATAAATCTTCACTGTCGCACTTCGAATTATGTTTTACGTGAAGATTGTGCAGAGTTGAGTACAAAATAAATGTAAGTAGCCAGACAACTCAGATGCGACTTCAGTAAACACGTACAGATGCATTCAAGGCGTTCGATTCCCTCAATTTTTTAAGCTCATACAGAGTTGCCATTTGGTTTCAGTGTTCCACATAACATCACAGTTAGTAAAATATTAATTTAGAAACAAATCTCACTCAGTTGATACGACGATCAAATTGTTGTCGAAGTCCATTACTCGTCGCTTTCAAGATTCCAGATATTTATCTTTCACCGCCTGTCTTGTTTAAACAATTGACTTTCCATTCTTGAGGTCCATAAGAGTATATTTTGTTTAAAGATCCACTAAAACGCCATTCGCGTTACAATGACTTTCGACACCAGTGCAGGTTAATTAAATATTCTACTGTGTCCACCGGATAAAATCTATGCATTTCTACTACCCCCTCAAACCTATCAAAATACACGCAGATGACTCTAACCACAAAGGCACTACTTAGTAGGGGAGTGTCAGGAAAGAAAACGACCAAGTGCCACCCATTTTCCGACTGGTTTCCCACACTGGCAACCCAGTGATAATTTTACTCCCTAGGCACTGCAAACACAGGGAACACTTCATTCTTTGAGGCATATTTAACGGTGCTAGCAATAGCCGACTTTTTTGAAAAATTATTATGCGCGTGATGCCGAAGTGGCAAATACACATCAATTTGCCCTCTAGGCATCACGTACTATGTTTAAAAGAGTAGTAATGAACACAACAGTCGTGGCGATTAAACAGTCTTTTTTAGATCAATTATGTTGATTCCAATCAGTCCTTCGACAACGTACAACAGGTTGTAAGAAAACTTGTCAATAAGCAACTCGGCTGTACCTGTGCTGAGATGAACTCAAGTACTTTGGCATGCGACACCAGACGAGAAGCCGGCTTTTTTGCAAACGCATGGCGTTCAACAAAGTAAACAAAAGGCAAACGGGTAAAAGATTTCCAAAGAAAGTATTATACCAAGAAAAGAAAAAAAATCTGTATTCAGTGTAAAATGAACTAATTAGCCCCCGGAAATACGCCTGTGTTTGGGACCTAAATGAGATGGAGTGCACTTTTTCCCGAAAATTTTGATTTTTTCAAGAGAAAAAACACAAGCGTAACGCTTTCCTTAGAGAACTAAAACTAAAACTTAAATTTCCACTGAAAGGATATTTTCGAAACATAGACAGATGAAACTGACAAAGAATTGGTGTCCAATATTGCCCTCCCGCGTTTACTATATTGAAAAAATATCCTTCCGCATTCTTGCGAAGCATTGGTGCAAAACAGTATAGGATTTTACAAGTAGTGATACTTTGAAACAATTCTTCTTTTTTGTATAAATATCGGCCTTGATATTGGATAGCGGAGGAGCAACAATACAACATTTGGATACGTTAATAATGAGTAGAATAGGAGGACAAATAAACAGTACTTCAGGCCACTTTGTTCCGTGTCATGCAAATTAGTCAACAGTTTTAAAGAACGAGGCACAAAAACAATAAATGCTTTTGTTATTCAATGCTATGGAAATAAGGTGTCCATGATGTCGCCACAAGAGTTAGTTTTGTTAATTTGACTGACTTGGCGGCAAAAAGCCTTTTATGCCTCCCTTTCTCAGTTAATCACGGCGGTAGGCAATTCGGAAACTAGGGTACTGCTTTTGCTTGAGCTCTGTTTACTGGGCAGAACGAAATATAAAGAGATCATGTTTGGCTAAGGGTTGAAAACCCTATCAACGATCGCACTAACAGAAGTAAATAACACTTAATATTCAATATTGGCCCAGTAATACTTAAAGTATTCGCTTGACAGCAGCTAAAAGTAAGGCTACGTTTACACGGGTCCGGACAAATTTTTGCAAGGACGAATTTTGTTTGCATGGAACACCTGCCTGTTTAAATTCTGTTACAGATCGCAATGGTGTCCACATGGATCCGTGCAAATTTTGAGACCAGTCACGGCATGTGAATGGCATTTTTTAACTCTCTGCTCTGATTGGTTAAGCTAATGCTTTTAAGCTATCACGTTGTAGCTAGGTGAAGTACGCGGCAAATCAAACATGGCGGCAGACAAAAACTTTATGTGGACAGATAAAGTAAATGCGTTGTTGCAAGTAGTTTTTCACTACAAAGTCGGAAAAGCAGGCGAAGGAGTTGACTGGGAAACAGTGAGGAGAAAGTACGAAGATCTAACCGAAATGTTTTTGGAAAAGTACCCTGACAACGATTCGATCCGGTTCCACCGATCCCGTGTGAACGCAAGGTAGAACCGTGCAAGTTTTTGTCCGCGCAAAAATTTCTCCGGATTCGTGTAAACGAGGTCTAAATGACCTCGTTAGACGTCTGACACCATGTATTAGTAGAGAGCTTAAGCACGTGCGTTTTTAAGATGCGGACAGCAACCGGAGGAGAACATTTCGTGTGCCAGGACAGTAGTGTTTCCCAGATTTTTATACTAATCATCTTCAATGGAGAATAGATACTTAGCAATGTAAATGCGGTTGTGTGAAGACAAGTTTAAAGGGAAAACAACACGCTTCCGCAGGTGCTGAAGCTTAATTGCGACTCTTTAACAGGAGGCCATTGGCACGTGATTACTTATGTTATGTAATGAATACGCACGTGCAAAAAACTCCCGCTTGGAGGGAGAGTATAAAAACCCTATTAGCGTGCAAATATTACCTCATCTCTAAAAATATACAAATAGAACTTGAGTTATGTTTTACCTGAAGATTGTGCAGAGTTGAGTACAAAATAAATGTAAATAGCCAGACAACTCAGATGCGACTTCAGTAAACACGTACAGATGCATTCAAGGCGTTCGATTCCCTCAATTTTTTAAGCTCATACAGAATTGCCATTTGGTTTCAGTGTTGTACGTAACATCACAGTTAGTAAAATATTAATTTAGAAACAAAGCTCACTCAGTTGATACGACGATCAAATTGTTGTCGAAGTCCATTATTCGTCGCTTTTAAGATTCTACATATTTATCTTTCACCGCCTGTCTTGTTTATACAATTGACTTTCCATTCTTGAGGTCCATAAGGGTATATTTTGTTTAAAGATCCACTAAAACGCCATTCGTGTTACAATGACTTTCGACACCAGTGCAGGTTAATTAAATATTCTACTGTGTCCACCGCATAAAATCTATGCATTTCTACTACCCCCTCAAACCTATCAAAAATACACGCAGATGACTGTACGCACAAAGGCACTACTTAGCGGGGAAGTGTCAGGAAAGAAAACGACTAAGTGCCACCCATTTTCCGACTGGTTTGCCATACCGGCAACCACGAGATTATAAAGGTAAGAGAAGGAATCCCTCATACTGGCCGTATTCCCATCGTAATCCCTCTTAGGTTATTTTTAGATGATATCAATTTTCCCGCGGATAATGTTACCGCGCGCGTGACGTGAAAGTTTCGTGGAGGAGGGAAAGTGCAGCAAATTCTGTACGATGCCACTCTCCGTTTTCAAAATTGAGTTTCATGGCGTGATAAAATTCATTGTCTGCAAGATACAGGTTTCAAACATACATCCTTGGAATTGCTTAACTGTCTAGTTTACAGTGATACCAATTTGAAGAATTTTTAATCTATCAAACCGTGTTAAATAATTTTGACAGATGCAGATATGTTTACCTTGGTTGCATTGCGTTAATTGTCCATTTTAGTGCGCCCTTTCGCATCGTCTATAAAATTCTGTCGCTTACAAAACTCGTCCCTGTCAAGATACAGTTTGCAATCATATATCATGGATATTGGTTAACTGTATAATTCACTCTGATACCAATTTTACGATTGTCTAATGTAGGAAACCATGTTAAATAATTCGTAAGAAGGAACTATATTTTACGCGCGCGTTGCAAATTGACTTCAATCCGATCTTACGGTTTTAAAAATTTTTATCGTGCGGTCAATTGAAATTTTCCTGTCATGTGTGGTACTGTTTGAAAGCGTTAGCTGTCTAATTTATGAATATCATAGAATTAAGTCACCATAGTTTAAGTCCGCTAAGAAAATCGAGAACGCGTTGACCAAGTCAGGAATATGCGATATTTCATTGTGTACAAAATTCTGTCGCCTATAAAACTCGTTACTTTCTACATACAAGATGCAAAGATATATCATTCAAATCGCTTAACTGTGTTGTTTACAGTGACACTAATTTCAACACTGTTTAATGTACGAAACCGAGTTTAATAATTTTGAAAGATGCAGGTATATTTAACATGCGTGCTTTGCAAATTGACTTCCATGCGATACCACTTGTTCATACATTTTTATCGCACTGTCTGATATCCGTCTAATTTATGAATATCTAAGAATTAAGTCGTCAGATTTTAATCCCGCGAAGAAAATCAAGAACGCGTTAACCAAGTCAGCGATATATTACTTGTTGACTGTAGTCTGCGCATTGCCAATGGTTACAAAATTCTGTCGCTTATAAAACTCGATCCTTTCAAGATACAGGTTTCAAACATCTATAACTGAAATCGCTTGATTGTCTACTTTTCAATGATACTACATTCAAGGTTGTGCCATATACGAAACCGTGTTAAATCTTTTTTTAAGGAGACAGATATATTTAACATACGTGCTTTTGCAAATTCACTTGAATCCGATAACACGGGTTCAAAAATTTTTATCGGACGCTTGATTCAAGTTTTCCTTTCATGTTTGGTACTGTTGTAGAGCTCTATCTGTCTACTTTATCACCATATAAGAATTAAGTCTCATATTTTAATCCCGCAAAGGAAACCGAGAATGCGTTTATTAAAGTCAGAGAGATTGTACTTATCGACTATAGTCTTCCATTTGCCATTCTGTACAAAATCCTGTCGGTTACATAACTCGTTCCTTCCAAGATACAGGTTTCAAAACATAAGTCATTGTAATCGCTTAACTCTGTCGTCAACAAGTCACGTTCGTCCACAAAATGTATATACGCGTTTGTCAGGTTTGTCTCAACATCCTCCGCCATTTTTATTTGATGGTAAATCGCGAACGACGCGAATCATTGCGTGGGAATTCGCTCAGCTGTCAACATTGGTAAAAATGAGGACATCTGATTGGCTATCAGTTAACCCGCGTGGGAATACCGGATCTCGCAGGAGATCTAAGTAAGATCATCGGCCGTTTTTATACTGAGAGACGCATAATTCGTCTGGGACGAACTTGGGCAAACATTTTTTATGCGTCTGTTAAATTCGTCTAGTATAAAGACGGCCGCAAGACGTATTATGCATCTGGACGAAGAATCTATTTTAGTGCGTCTTCGAAGACGCACTAAACTGGAAAGTTCGTCCAGACGCATTATGCGTCTAGTGCCCGTCTTTATACTAGACGAATTTAACAGACGCAGAAAAAATGTTTGCTAAAGTTCGTCCAAGACGAATTATGCGTCTCATATAGTTCGTCCCGTCTTTACACTAGACGGATAACATGAGAGACGCATAATTCGTCTGGACGGATTATGCGTCTTTAGTATAAAAACGGCCATTTTACGATGGGAATAGGGCCAGTATGAGGGATTGAAAAATTATTATGCGCCTGATGCCAAAGTGGCCACATCAATTTGCCCTCTAGGCATCACGAACTATACTTAAAATAGTAGTAATGAAAACAACAGTCGTGGCGATTAAACAGTCTTTTTTAGATCAATTAAGTTGATTCCAATCAGTCCTTCGACAAACGTACAACAGGTTGTAAGAAAACTTGTCAATAAGCAACTCGGCTGTACCTGTGCTGAGATGAACTCAAGTACTTTGTCATGCGACACCAGACGAGAAGCCGGCTTTTTTGCAAACGCATGGCGTTCAACAAAGTAAACAAAAGGCAGACGAGTAAAAGATTTCCAAAGAAAGCATTATACCAAGAAAAGAAAATAATCTGTATTCAGTGTGAAATGAACTAATTAGCCCCCGGAAATACGCCTGTGTTTGGGACCTAAATGAGATGGAGTGCACTTTTTTCCGAAAATTTTGATTTTTTCAAGAGAAAAAACACAAGCGTAACGCTTTCCTTAGAGAACTAAAACTAAAACTAAAACTCAAATTTCCACTGAAAAGATATTTTCTAAACATAGCCAGATGAAACTGACAAAGAATTGGTGTCCAATCTTGCCCTGCGGCGTTTACTATATTGAAAAAAATATCCTTCCGCATTCTTGCGAAGCATTGGTGCAAAACAGTATAGGATTTTACAAGTAGTGATACTTTGAAACAATTCTTCTTTTTTCTATAAATATCGGCCTTGATGTTGGATAGCGGAGGAGCAACAATACAACATTTGGATACGTTAATAATGAGTAGAATAGGAGGACAAATAAACAGCACTTCAGGCCACTTTGTTCCGTGTCATGCAAATTAGTCAATAGTTTTATAGAACGAGGCACAAAAACAATAAGTGCTTTTGTTATTCAATGCTATGGAAATAAGGTGTCCATAATGTCGCCACAAGAGTTAGTTTTGTTAATTTGACTGACTTGGCGGCAAAAAGCCTTTTATGCCTCCCTTTCTCAGTTAATCACGGCGGTAGGTAATTCGGAAACTAGGGTACTGCTTTTGCTTAAGCTCTGTTTACTGGGCAGAACGAAATATAAAGAGATCATGTTTGGCTAAGGGTTGAAAACCCTATCAACGATCTTACTAACAGAAGTAAATAACACTTAATATGCAATATTGGCCCAGTAAAGGTGAAGGCAACTTAAACGCATTGGGCAGGGTTGGGCGGGAAAAGTCTAGTTTACACGGTCCGGACAAATTTTTGCACGGACGAATTTTGTTTGCATGGAACACCCGCCTGTTTAAATTCTGTTACAGATCGCAATGGTGTTCACATGGACCGTGCAAATTTTGAAACCAGTCACGGCATGTGAATGGCATTTTTTAACTCTCTGCTCTGATTGGTTAAGCTAATGCTTTTAACCTATCACGTTGTAGCTAGGTGAAGTACGCGGCAAATCAAACATGGCGGCAGACAAAAACTTAATGTGGACAGATAAAGTAAATGCGTTGTTGCATGTAGTTTTTCACTACAAAGTCGGAAAAGCAGGCGAAGGAGTTGACTGGGAAACATTGACGAGAAAGTACGAAGATCTAACCGAAATGTTTTTGGAAAAGTACCCTGACAACGATTCGATCCGGTTCCACCGATCCCGTGTGAACGCTAGGTAGAACCGTGCAAGTTTTTGTCCGTGCAAAAATTTGTCCGGATTCGTGTAAACGGGGTCTAAATCACCTCGTTAGACGTGTGACACCACGCATTAGTAGAGAGCTTAAGCACGTGCGTTTTTAAGACGCAGACAGCAACCGGAAGAGCACATTTCGTGTGCCAGGACAGTATTGTTTCCCAGATTTTTATAGTAATCATCTTCAATGGAGAATAGATACTTAGCAATGTAAGTGCGGTTATGTGAAGACAAGTTTAAAGGGAAAACAGCACGCTTCCGCAAGTGCTGAAGCTTAATTGAGACTCTTTAACAGGACGCCATTGGCACGTGACTACTTATGTTATGTAATGAATACGCACGTGCAGAAAACTCCGCTTGGAGGGAGAGTATAAAAGCCCTATTAGCGCGCAAATATTTTATATTTTTACAACGGCCGGGGACAACCTGATGAAAAGACTAAACAATTCAGCTATACATCAGCGTTCTACCGTTCCCTGACTTCACAGTTCAACAGATTTTAAGCAGAGTTTGGATAACGGGGTTGCTGTCTTGATCTATCTTGACTAAAGGAAATCATTTAAGGTAAGCTTACCGAATCTCTTTTGAAATCATTCCAAAAAAGCGAATACTCAGGTGCTCACTTTAATGGACTACTTTTTCACTTTTCACTTTTTCACTTTTTCACTAAAAAGAAAAAGGCTTGTAAATTACATTAACAAGATAATAAATTTGATAGTATAATAAATCAATTTATGAAGGTGCTTTCTATTGAAATGAACCAAGCTTTACTAAGTTGCGTGCTATCTCACAGGCTTCCGAAGCTCATTGTGAAAAAAATCCAACAAAAATATAAGGATTTGTATGGGAATCCCGATAAAAGACCTGAGAAGATAATTTTACGAAAAAATTCTCAATTAAAAAGCCTAACCTAATTTCCATTGTGGGTCCCTTCCTTCCTTCCTGTGTGGTTTTTTTCCAGATTCGACGCGAATTAAGCCATTATCAGTTCATCGGTTGTCAACGATCAATTCTCACGAGCCCACCAAATTCAGTCAAATATTCCTGGTTAAAATGTTCCCACGGTTAAAATTCCACCGTAGAATTCAAGGACAAAGGTTTTTTCTTTCATTTCAATCCACTAGCCGCGCAATTGAAGCCCTGCTAGCGAGGTCAGGCGGCTTTTAGTGTCCCAAACGAATCGATAAAAAAACGTTGAAAAAGAGCCTCTTTAACACTCATCACCACACGGCGACCGTTGAGTTTCCGCTTGGTTGCGACGCTTTGTTTGTGGCTTGGTAACGAGTCTTTGTTTCTCTTTGTTTGGTAACGTCGAACGACGTGTTCCTTGGAAACCACGGATGATGGGGTCCTGAATGACCTTGGAACAAGACCAAGCTCTTCACGGTCTAAAGTCTGAATCAGTGCCATGTTGTCCAGTCCTTTAAATAACGATGGTAGAAATGAATCGTTTGGATATTTTTCTACTTCTTTTTCCATGACGATTGCTCTATACTTGCTGCAACCGCAGGAAAAACTGCGAAGAAAACCCTTAAAGAAAACTTGAAATAGCGAACACTTCTTCCGTAATACGAATATTGGGCTGCATATACAAAAATCTAGCAAGTCACTTCATCGTCACTATAGACCATCACGCATCACGTTTACGGCAAATGATAGAAGAAACTCGTTTGATATGAGCTCATTTCTTGCGTGTTAGCAGTAGGTTTTAAGTAACTTTTCAAAAGAGATAGACGAGGTAGAATTACATATATTTTTTTGACAAGCAGAAGCCCACCGTCTCGCGTTTGCCGTTTCGCGTTTACCGTTTCGCGTAAACGCAATGCTTAATCTCTCGATGTATCCAAGTAACCTTTCAAAAACGGTTCAGCAACTGCAGCGACTTAGCGTTTGATCGTGATTCGTGAACAAAGAAAATAAAAATTAATGTGATGTTATAACGACCGCAGCATTAGAGTAAATAACTAAAGCAGTTGTAAACAGTAGGCATGACATTCACAATATTTCTTCTTTTCAGGACAAAAGACAAACAGTAATTGACGGGCCAATGTCTGACCCCGCCATCGCAGCGGAGCCCATTCCAGAATGGGAACCTGCTCTACGAACTTGGCAGTGGGCTTGGGAATTACACTGGATTGGCTTTGGGGCACTGTTCACGACTTTAGCTGTCTACTGCTTGATATCATTGATTATTACCTCGAACCCTAAAACAAAACGAGGACGCTTAGCGGTGGTTATTACAAGTCTTTTATTTATTTTTGGTGTAACAAGAGGTCTTTTCCTCTTCATCAATCCTTACGAGTCTGAACAGTGCAAAATACTGTCTTCGTGTCCAGTTCTGCTGTCTCGAATCTTGTTCGGTATCGCACTGCCATGTATGACAGCTTCGTTCTCATTGGTCCATTTGACCTTCCTACAAGTGATGAAACTCAAGCTGTACCCCAAAGTTCTCCAAAGTACTAAGTTCTTATCTTGCGTCATTGCTGTTCATTTCGGTCTTGCAATCTCAACAGAGGTGATTCTAACAATGTACGCAGACGTGATGACCATAGTTATAGTTTGCCAATCTTTCTTCATCATATTTAGTTTTCTCCTCTCAAGTAGCTTCATATACAGTGGCACGAAAATTGTCGCTTATGTCAGAAAAAGTCATACCCAGGTGTCTCGCCTTGGAAGGCGGAATTACAGCGAACAGAAAAACGCTGATAAAACTAGCGAGAGAAGATCACGTGGCCTTCGCCGCTTCCAGCCGAATGTATCCAAACTTGTCAAGATAACCTATATCACGGTATTTCTTGGATTTGCGAGCTGCGCACTACAGATTTATTCTATTTTCGGCGTACATAAAATGCGCGAGAGCAATCAAACATCTCTCCCTAAACCCTGGCCGTGGTTAATCTTTCAGTCGCTGTATCGCGCAGTGGAATTCGCTGCTGGTTGCACTTTAGCCTATGTGAGCCCGCGACAGGCCAGCTCAATGCGCTATCCACTTAAACGTTATCTTGACTGCTGCCAACAAAAGGGCCGACTGTTCGTCATATCTCCAAGGAGCGATTTCTCGAAATCACACCAAACTAACACCCAAAATGGCGTACCTGCCTCTAAGTCATGTTCGAGTTTAACAACACAATTGGGTGATTTTCTGTCCCAGACAAGAGGCTTTCTATTAGTGCGTCAAACACTAGTAAAATTGCCAACGAGTTTTACTCCGGGAAAAATGGCATGAAATAACGTATAGAGGTTCGAATCTGGTTCATACTTTCCGAGTTTGATTTGTGAGTTCAAGTTTTTGCCTTGAACAAATAAATAAATGAACAAATAATTATAGATTAATAAATAAGAATTGACCACTCTTTTTTAGTGCTTTTCTGGCCCAATCATCGAAAGTAAACGATTGAAAACAACACAATTTTTTTGCTATTTAAGAATCACAATTGTGGAAAAAAGACGAGTTTACATGGTAGACGAAAATATGAGCAGGGAGAAACTCTTAAAAACGTAAGCCTAGAAAGGAAGTTGAACCCAGGAATTCCCGAGTGAAAATCCGGCACCCAAGCCTCTCCGTGGCCAGACTGCCTACCTCGTCTTCCTCCTCGGCTTCGGTGTATTATACAGGCTCACATTGTCGTCAAAACGCAAAATATGATGATCTCCATTGTTGTTTTGTGGAGTACGGCAAGGAAATGCACGGAAATAGGCCTTTCCCGAAATACCAAATATTCAGCTTGATACTGAGGCAGTGAGGACAAAAACAAGAGAAACATGTTGGAGTGAATGTGAAAAATATTTGCATAATATCCACTTTCCTTCGCCTTTGTCCTCTTAACTTCTCTTACGAGCTGGGTTTTAATATATTGAAAAAGGCCTATTCGAGCTGCACGTCCAGCAAAAGTATTCTTACTTTGTGGTGCTGTCGCTTCCGTAGCTGTCGTCTTTGCTTTAACTCCCTAAAGACCCACGACGGCGACGTAGGCGAAAATGTCGCCTCAAAATACAGCTTCGCACTCACGGTCATAGGTCTTTCGCGATCATTCCATCACGTTCACGTCGCACTAATTGTGAGAAAAATCCTAAAAACAGATTGGGGTTTTGAGCCAATTGACCCAAGCCGAGTGTTTTGTGAGTAAAAATACACAGTGAAATGTCCACATCAGTATGCTCACGCTGTCGTCAAAATCTCAAATTTTCACGGAGATTTCGCGTCGTTTCTATGAACGGTACCGCAAAAAAGTGCTCAAAAGCTCTTTGGTTAACTTTGATTTCTGTCATTCGTGAAATTCTCAGGTTCTTACACCGAGGATAAGCCGAAAACCTGGCCACATTCAAACATTTCGAGATAATTCATCCCAAACAACAAACTCAAAACAAGCCTCAGACTTTCTTTAATGCACATTTCGTTAACCAAAATCACAGTTTATTGTTCATTAAAGTTTGCTAAGAGATGGCATTTTATAAATCAAACCCAGAACAGTGAAGATAACTTACAACTTGTTTAAGAAAAATAAACAAAGTTGCGGGGTGAAAGGACACCTTAGACGAGCCAAGACTCATTTGCGTCACGGTTAACTTCAACTTGATTTGTTGAAAGAAAGTTGTTGAAGTTGTTCTGATTGGCTGAGCCACTAAAAGAGATAAGGGAAAAATAAACCAGACATTTGACGGAAAAGCACTAGATGAAGATAGAAGGTGAGGCTGGCAACCATACTGTTTGCTCGCACCATCGTAAAATGCAACAGTACATAGTACAAACCGTAGAGAGATGTAGTAAAACATTTTCTGCGTGTTTTCAAAGGGACAACAAAACATTCTTCATTCGCTTCTGATGTACTTCGTGTCATTTTAAGTGTCGGATAAATCATATTCATGTCAAACGCACGACTATCATATTCATATCTATCACATTCATGTCTTAACTACTAGAAAAAAAAGAAAAATTCAACCTCAATTTTCCAGTTTTTACTGGGTTGCCAAACCCAGTAGGAATCAGCGTTGCATTTCGTCGTTTCTTTATTTTTTTTTCCGTGTCGGTAAAAGTCTTGCCTGACACTCCCCTGCTAAGTGGTGTTCTTTGTGCATAGAGTCTTCAGAACAAGTTTTTATCATGGAAAATTCGCGCCAAAGTTATCCTCGTAACAAAACACTGACCTTTCGCAATTTCTTGTCAAAGCAACGGTATGATGTAAATAAGAGAATACTGAGATTTATATTGCAAATTACATGTCCTCTTACCACTCAATTCAAAGTTTACATCTCTATGCAATACGCGCATTCAAAAACTTCCTTATATTACTGTATAAGAGTCGGTTTGTTTTTGAGGGTTTTCCTGCTTACAAGCAAAGGCTTTTTAAAACAAATTGAGGTAAAAATTATCGGGTAAAATGCGCGACGTTTCGACCGAACTTCGGTCATTATCAAGCTTAAAAGTGAAGATAAAATTTGCATACATATAAATATAAAACTAAGAAGTAAAAGTATGTAAAATATGAAAATGTACAAAAAGGGGTGTTAAAAACATGCAAGAATAAAAAAGGATTAAAACACTTTCGCACGAATTGAGTCTGACTGTACATTGAGGCTTGGTCTCAGTTCGGACCCTTAATGGCGAACGTTTATATGTGCAGCCAGCGGCATAGAAGAAACCCTCGAGCGCGAAGGCAAGATGCCCGCATACTACAGGAGATATGTGGATGACATGTTAACTATTGTGCCAAATATAGCATCAGCTAATAAATTTCTCGAGACTCTTAACCACTGCCACCCTTCGGTTAACTTCACTATGGAGATTGAGAATAATGGAATGCTTCCGTTTCTTGGCACACAGCTCTTTAACAAATCTACACAAATCCAAACCAAAGTATACGTCAAACCTACCAACACTGGCCTTTCGCTGCATTACAAGAGCCATGTTGATGATCGCTACAAGGGCGGCTTATTGAAAACTATGCTTGATCGTGCCTTCCGCCTCTCATCCAACTGGTCATACTTTTCCGATGAAATCAATGTGATCGGCTCAAAATGGTGTTTTCTCGTCTTACTTATCCAGACAGGTTAATTAACTCCACCATCTCGCGCTTTATCGCAGTAAAAGCTTCTGATCAACCTGTTCTCGAGTTACCACCTGTTAACAACGAATTAAAAGCGGTTCCCGTTGTTCTGCCATTTAAGGACCAGTCTTCAGCCGATATTGTAAGAGCACAACTTAAAGATCTGAGCCAGAAAATTCAAGTGACCGTCCAGCCCATATTTGTTAGCCACAAGATTAAACAGCATCTCAAACCGCGCGAAGTCAAGCCTCCCATTGTCAACCAACAATCCCTTGTTAATCAATTTAAATGTGACCTGTGTGATGCAGGTTACGTTGGTTACACACGGCGGCATTTGCATCAACGCGTTGACTAGCACAAGAATGCGTCTTCCTCCATTGGAAAGCATTTCCGTGTGGAACATTCCTATGTGCCCAATGACCTTACGAGGAATTTTATCATCTTAAAAAAGTGCAAGAGCAAGTTTAACTGTCTCATTTATGAAATGTTTTTAATTAATGAACTGAGACCAAGCCTCAATGTACAGTCAGACTCAATTCGTGCGAAAGTGTTTTAATCCTTTTTTATTCTTGCATGTTTTTAACACCCCTTTTTGTACATTTTCATATTTTACATACTTTTACTTCTTTGTTTTATATTTATATGTATGCAAATTTTATCTTCATTTTTAAGCTTGATAATGACCGAAGTTCGGTCGAAACGTCGCGCATTTTTCCTGATAATTTTTACCTCAGTTTTCCTGCTTCTATGAAAAATTACATTCTGTCCCCCAATAAATGTAGAGCAACCATTTATGGTTTTATTTCTTTTTTCTTACGTGTCAGCTAAGTTGCGGAATGCGCTAACTGATTTTAGCCGTACCACTCAGTCTACTGGTTTCCAAAGAGAATCCAGGGCCCCATTTTGTACAGCGGCCTTTCTTTTTAATTAATATCTCTTTAAATATTATGTATTTAGTATGTATCTGTATATGCTATGTATTTTAGCTGTAGCTGTAAATGTAATACGTCGAAGATATTAGCTCTTGTAGTTATTCTGAAATTCGAGATGAAATAAAGGTTATGCATGCATGTATGTTACCTTTAGTAGGGCGCATGCGCACACTTTGTAATCTGCGATTTCAGTGCTTACCATATGACAGATAAAATGACTTTTCCCATGGAATCCTTACACTAAATTGACAAGGGCGGTTTGGAGCTGTGAGTAGGCGTGGGATTTGTCTCATATGGTTTAGGGGCCTACATATCTCTCCCTCAATGCCGTACCGGGAGGCGAGGTCGGTAGCAGAAAGCAGCGAAGGACCAACTGCGTCCAAAAGCGATCGCACGGGCCGAAATCCCGGGATGACTCGTTTGGTACGACGCTCCAGCACCATGTCTGGAGGTACTGCGTTTTTCTCTCTTGTTCAAACATTCCGTCAGCGCATGCCTAAATGTTCTGCCTCTCCGGCACGTACCATAGCAAGAAAAGATGCTGGTTTTTACAAGGAATTGACATTTCACTTTACTGTGCAGGCATAAACGCACTCATAACGTAAGAACCGCGCCTTTCTTGTCTTATCGAGACAGGGGTGAGAGATGGTTTCGTGTAGATTGCGGGGACGCCTAAAATGTTTTCTTATAAACATGGCGGTTCACGAGTGAAGTTGTCTCTCTGGCCTTCCAGGGCCTATCGAACAGATACAATTTGGGCAAGGTTTGAAAGTTAAAATTTTAAATCGATGCTGTATTTCGCTGGTAGGACTGGGTGGCCCGACACTTATAATAAAAAAAAATAGGACATGAGAATCGGGGTCTTCAATTGTCATGGAATGGCAGACTTACCCAGAGTTCTTTTTGGGCTTGAAGAAGGCAACTTGAGAAGCACGACTCTGGCCCTCATCAAATGGTTGAAGCGCAGCCGGTGCAGTCGACACACCATTTCTCTTGGCTTTTCCTAGTGTTCCGGACGATTTCACGTAGTTTCAAGGCGACAAAAACGGTAAACTTTCGAGACGATTTATCCTCAACAAACGACAACGACGTAATATAACACAAACTCAAAACAGTACCAAAGGTCAGTCCATCACGTGTAACGCAATGTGTCACGTGCTCGAGTTTTGGCGCGAACATCCTCCCCCTCGTGTTCGACGGCGGGGCTAGGCGGCGAACACTACTTCGCACTCTCAAGTAAACACAGTTTAACGACAGGTCGGGTACAGGTACCGGTCTTGGTACGAACTTTGGCTTCTCTGACTCTCCCGTCGTCCCCAGGGAGCGCTCTTAGCACAGGTCCTAACGGCCAACACCCTCGAGGGGAGTTCTCGTCGACGACCAGTACAAGATCTCCTTCACAAACATTTACGAGCATCCTTCTTCCACTTCCGGCGTTCGGTCAACGCTGGTAGGTATTCGGGAGCCAACGTTTCCAGAAGTGTTGGGTCATAACTTGTGCGTGCTTCCACCTCTTTCGGCTGCACAAGTCCTTGTCGTTGACGACATCCGGCGGGAAATTAGGGTTTCCTCGTCCGAGCAGAAAGTGAATCGGCGTTAAGGCTTCTTCGTCACGATAATCAGTGTCAACATGAGTTAGAGGGCGACGGTTCATTAATGACTCCACTTTAGCCATAAATGTAAGCAAAGTTTCATCATTGACACGCTGCTTTCCCACAACTTCTTTAAGCGCTCTTTTCGCAGACTGAACGAGACGTTCCCACGCACCTCCAAAGTGCGGCGAAGACGGGG
>NC_090879.1:8290659-8293159 GCF_036669935.1 Montipora foliosa
CAACATTCAGGACTCGGTGCACATGCATAACATGTAGACTTTCGGCAGGAAAAGCACAACTCTTTTCCTTGCCTAACTAAGCTCTCTGATTCACATCCATCGCTATGAATTTGTCGCACTTCTCAATCTTGTGTTTCTTGTTGCATATCAGCCAGGTGTTGGGAGTGAGCAAGCTCTGATTTCCTGTCATGGCACCTGTAGCTAGGGTCGAGCATCTGTGAAGCTGCTCTTGACGGTTGTCGATGCCTTGATCTCCCTTTCGCGGCGATCTTCTATAGCCGGATCTTCCGCCCTTCGGCGGCTTACCGAGGCTTGCTAAGGGTTCACTGACTAAAGTTTTGGCACGTAGTCTCGCACTGAGCCATTCGTCAAGATCAACTAATGTGGGAATAGTAGGATGTATCTCAATCTTCCTTTCTCCCCACTTTTCCTTTAACGGGTCAGGTAATTTCTGTAACGCAGCATGCATGTTAGTCGAAGATGCCAAATCATGAGAGTATCCCAAACTCTTCATCGTGGCGACTGCATCGTGTAGCGTGTTGTAGAATGAACGAAGCTGTGTTACGTCTCCATCAGCAACAATCGGGTGATCAAGAAGACTCCAGCAACAAGTTCCTCATTTCCAAATTGCTCTTCGAGTTCTGTCAGTGCTGCCTTATAGGGATGGCCATGATTCAGCATCCCTCCGATAGCTCTCTTCGCATTTCCGACAAGGCGGCCCTCTGGAGGTAAGTCATTCTCTGTGTATCGGTGAGAGGTTGGTCATGTACCAAACATTTAAACAGTGATATGAACTGAGGCCACTCGAGAGGATCCCCTGAAAAGCGTGGTAGCTCTAAACGCGGTATCGATTTCACGAACGCCTCTGAAGGCAGTTCGCTTTCTCTTTCGTTCATCAAAATTTCAGTGCTTTCGAGACACAAATTTGCCCTTTTGGGCGGCATTTTCCGTTAGCGTGAGGTGCTCCTGTAATCCTTCAAGTTCCAAAAATGATTCGTATTCTTCGCTGACCCGCTCGAGTTCTTTAAGCGCTTCTTCAATTTTCGCGGCTAGTTCGCGTAGTTTCCTTCGGCTTCCACGCGACTTCAGAAGATTCTCAGCGACGTTAATATGCCTCGTGAGAGTAGCCTTTCGGCGAGATAACTTTCTCTTAGCCTTTTCCTTTCGAAAATTGGCTAAGCCCAACGACGCGCATTTCTTGTTCGTCCACATATTGCACGTGGTCGGGTTCACGATCAAGTTCATTCGATGACATTTCAACTCACAAACTCTTCATATCAAACCAAAATTCATCAAAGCAAACGTTCAGTGTTACGTACCATGAAGCTCGCTCTGCTACCAGATGTTCCGGCCGATTTCACGTAGTTTCAAGTTGACAAAAACGGTAAACTTTCGAGACGATTTATTCCCAACAAACGATAACTACGTAATGTAACACAAGCTCAAAACAGTACCAAAGGTTAGTCCATCACGTGTAACGCAATGTGTCACGTGCCCGAGTTTTGGCGCGAACACCTATGGCTACCAATCTATTTGGTTTAGGAGCTTTTATGAAGTTTCCCACAAAGTGCTGAAACTTCTGGGTTTTTTAATTTTCGTTTTCTATGGCATTCCTTAACAATCTTATGCAAGATATCACCTCGTGATAAACACGAAAATTTGTTTTGACGTCGAAGCGTTCCTTGAATTCAGTGAAAGATAGCAGGTTATCTGCGTCTTTCATTAAATGCCTGACGTTTTGTATTCCTTTGGAAGACCATGATTTGTAGTAAATAGGTTTATTTCGAATTCTCATAAGTGAATTTTGCCAAAGAGGTGAAGAGAGCAAATTTTCGGTAGAAGTTATGAGTATCGTCATGACTGATTTCTGTTGTAAAGTCGTCTGATATATGTATAAAATTTGCCAAATCATTTTTGTTGAGGTTACCCTAAAAACACCCTGCGAGCAGAGCCTCCTTTTTTCTTTTTCCTTACCGAGGAGGAGAAAAGGAGGCTCTGCCCGAATCGCGTCAACTCTTTGAAGCCGCCGCAGCCCAAAGTTCTGGACTAGTCAATCTTGTTTTCTCTCGTCAAACCGGTTTTTCCAGTGCGAGCGTTCGTTTAGTGACAAAACCGATGGTTATAATTGAGCCCGATGTACCATGAAAAACCAACATGGCGGCGAGATCTGGCATATTAGGCTTTGGTTCGAGACTGCATCCTGGCAACATGCAGCGCATATTCAATAAACATCTTACTTGATTCATGCAGAGCCTTTCTCGAGAACGCCAAAATCGAGCAAGCAAAGAAAGGCTCTGCTATCGGGGTCCCTTAAAAATAACAGCCCCGCCGAAATAGTGTAATTCAGAATCAAAGAACAATTTCCATTTACCATGATTACCATTGACACGTCCAAATATTAAACTTTAAACTTATTTAAAGTGAATATTTTATTATTACGTAGTTGAAAAGGCGACAACCTTTCGAAAAGAACTTAACAATTAGACCAATTTCGATATAT
>NC_090879.1:8300659-8315659 GCF_036669935.1 Montipora foliosa
CCAAGCATTTCGTCGTTTAAAAGACTTAAGCGTGACATTGTCAAGCATTCGGCTATGAAAAAAAGCTATTGAATTTTTCGCTCATTGCGAAGAAAACTAATAAAACCATGAATAAAAGATCTTCAAGGAGTATACCTCATGTATTTCGAAGCTATTACTTAGGATTAAGCAAGGTATTCTCGAAGATTGAACGAGTAACCCCGAGTAACCTCGAGTAACCACAAATAAAGAAAGAACATATTGTTACTTTCTTTTTTGAAGTTGTTACTCGTGGTTACTCGTCCAATCCCAGAAAATACCCAGCTACGAAATTACTTCACTAAAAAGTTATTTTAATCTTTGTTTCGAAATTAACATAAAAGGAAGCGTTTCGTACCACACAAACGACATAACCTTCTCAGACAATAAGCGACAAAGATAGTTGAGACAATGAAACGATAACGGAAAAGGAAGAGTTAACGATAAGAAAACAACATTGTTTGGGGGGGGGGGGAAGGGGTTAGATGGAAAGACTTTGGGTGAGGGATTTGTCCGAGATTCCTTAAAAGGGAAAGTGTCTCAACCCTTTTGGCGCTTATTGTAGTTATGGAGGCAGGTAAGGTGCCAAAGTGTTAATGCAATAACTAACATTTTCCGAGTGCGTTTGTAAAATTTGGCATTATCTGAAGACAAAAAAATTATACTTCTAGGAAAATGCAAATTAAAATTGTTTCTTATCATCACACTTTGTGGCCGCGTGGCTGAGTGGTTTCAAAAATCTTCTAGAACTAGACGACTCTCATCTTTTACGAAAAAAATACATTTCCATGCAAAATTATTGCATCGAGATGCAATAAAGAATTTTGAGTTCAACCTCGCCCGGGGAACGATTCGTAAATTCTGTGCATGGGTAGGGAGTGATTAAGTGAACGCCAATCATCATCATCATAACAAATTGAACGACCGCCAGGTGTTAGCTCTACAACAGGAAGATGAAACCTTCTCTTTATGTTAACTTAACAAAAATTGTTCTAATTAAAAACCGCTCGGATCAATGATGACGGACGCTGAGGAGGATACAGTAAAATTTGAGCCCAAATCACTCTGTGTTAAAGTGGTTATCGCCTTGTTAGTCATGCTGGTAGGAGCAGCGGTTTTCATGGAGCTAGAACGAGAAAAGGAGGATTCGAGTTCCTCTGGAATATTACATGATGCAAACAAACTCAAACATAGTTTGATAGAAAAATACAACATAAGCTTAAGAGATATGAAAAAATTAGAGATTGCTTTGGAGCGAGAGACGACTGTCAAGCAAGAACAAGAAAGGTTGAGTCGATGGACTTACAGCAACTCTGTTTTCTTTGCGTTCACGATTATGACAACTATTGGTGAGTATCTGGAAAGAAGCAGACTAACAACAATTTTTATAAAAATAACGACACATTTGAACTAAATTTACAAGACATGTTTCGGTCGTTCGACGACCATCTTCAGTTGAAAGTAGAAATAATTTAAAGTACATTTGAATTTATAATATAATGCTAAACAAAGACAAATAATTATTTCTACTTTCAACTGAAGATGGTCGTCGAACGACCGAAACATGTCTTGTAAAGTTAGTTTCAAATGTGTCGTTATTTTCATAAAAATTATTGGTGAATAGTTAGAATGAGAAATTTACTGGTGGTTAAGGAATTCTTAAATATCCTGAAATAATTCCCGAAAGGGAAGGAGTATAAAAATTCATAAAAAAGGCAAGTCCACATAATGTTATGGACTTAACTCATATACTGAATTTGAAAGAGTTTTAACTTACAAGGGGTTACGATTTTACTCATCAAGCAATCTGTCTTGGAATTACTTTTACAGTTATATCGTCAAACGCGCGCTCAAGTGGCAGTATGCCCTCCGGTGTTTTAAAAAAAGCGGTTCTCCTGATACAGTTATGATCCAAGTATATTGTAGTCTTTGTAAGATCTGTCTTGGAGAATGCTGCTCCAGCGTGGGCTAATACTTCAAGTCTCAACATTAAGTTTGTACATAAAGAGACATTGTACATTCTATCCCTAACCGAAAATCCTTATAGAGATCTCGAGATGCACTTTTTTATGCATCAGGCCTAGGTTGAGGTCGTAAGGTGTTAAGCAGACGTTTTGAACAGAAAATATAATACGTAACCTGGCTTGAGGAGTCCCGAGTGATTTAAATGATCTCGATACTTGAGAACTATTAGAAAAATCAATGTCTTTCTAGTACTCAGTAAAAATAACTTATTCCATATTGTAATTGAAAAAAATTCATTTCCTCCAATTAAATGATTCATCTTATCCAACGTCATGTTGGGAACAACTAAGTACATTTCTCTAAAGTCCTGCCACCTGCCAAAATATTCTGGAGCAAAGTTTGGCCAGTCTTACTGTTTGAGTATCATGAAGGAATCCGGTTATTATTATTTTTCAGTGTTTTTTTCGTTTATTTACTTCCATCCTGACCTCATCTTTGCCGACTTTTCAGACTATTTTTAAGAACGTTATTTTTCTCACTGTACGGAAGCCACGCTTTAATTTAAAGTAATTAAAAAAAAAACGAAAACTTCTTTGTGGCGTGACGTAATTCGTCCAACACCGTTGATGTGTGTGATGTATCTGCACCAATCCTCCGGGAAACGAGCTACATTTTCATGGAAATATTTCATTTTGTTAATAAATCAATGAGGTGGCTTGTGAGGTGTTCTTTCTCAAATGGAAGGTTAATTATCTCTGAAAAATACCTGGTAACACCCAATTTTCTTTTTGGATACCAATAGTATCTACTAAGATCTACTTTCTCTGCATAATTTTAAACCGCGCAAAAATATCCCCGAATTGGTAAGCATCACCGATAGGAAATCCGAGTATCTCGAGATGCGCAGAACGTATGCGCAATAACAATATAGTAGGCACCGTCCGTAAGGTGTTCCGTGGGTAAACAAATGCCATTATTATTTCCATTTCCATGTTGCTACATGTGTAAAGGAAATGGGTCTACCGCAATTAACTTACGCTACTTACACGTCGGTTGCATCGAATCTTCGCCTGGCGTAGCAAATAATATTTATGACAGGTCTTTCACTACAAATTTTGTTGGATCACCTCGTATGGCAAGCCAATTGTAGAAATATTCAATATTCAAAGCGTCTATTTTAGTTCAAATCAACGCATAAATTTATGTTCAATATATATATATATTTTTTGGTTCAACTTCCGATTTTGCATTCAAAACTTTAATTTCGTTCAAAGCGATGTACTTTCGTTCAACGATTTATTGCACAGCGGTTGACCACTATTGCCTAGTTCCTCTTGATCTCGTGAGGTCACGGGAGGATGGAACAGTCCATGTCATCTTATATCTAATTAGGCCTAATTAGGCCTAAAACGTTATTTACTCTCAAAATCCAACCTTTGTCGGTTAGGTTTCAATGTATGGTGGGTCATACATGGACTACTAACCTCTCAACCGCCGTGCAATAAATCGTTGAACGAAAGTAAATGGCGTTGAACGGAATAAAAAGTGTTGAACGCAAAATGTGCTCTTGAAATTTAAAAAGAAAAGGTTGAATGCATTGAATGCAAAATCGGAAGTTGGGCCAAAAAAAGTATATTTAACATAAATTTATGCGTTGAATTGAACTAAAATAGACTCTTTGAATTGAAATATCCAATTATTGAATATTGTTACAAAAACGTCATACATTGCTTTGTCTTTTAAAGCTTTTTTTCGATTTCAATAACACTTGTCAAGATCTACATTCCCTGTATAATCATAAACCGGGGCAAAAATACCTTTGAATTAGTAGGCACCGTCATTAAGAGCGCTCAGGAGCTCGTTCAACATGTGTCCGTGCATTCCGGATCGAATTGGAATTTGGCAGTGTTGGTTTTTGAGGAGAGGGGAAAACCGGATTACCCGGAGAAAAACCTCTCGGAGCAAGGAGAGAACCATCAACAAACTCAACCCACATATGACGCCGGGACCAGGAATCGAACCGGGGCCACAATGATGGAAGGCGAGTGCTCTCTCGATCACTCCCATTATCATCATATCTTTATTTACCCTCGGATTTTAGAGTAGTGTGGAGGTAGCTAGTATCTCCGAGCGTTTACCGTCCCAACCAAGGCCACAACAACGAGAGTTCCATGCCCTGCTCTATGCGAATAGGGGGTGGGTTTTTTTACGTCCCACAGGGTTATGGACATTTAAGACTAGAGAGTGAAACCATTTGCAGATGTCATTAAAAAGGCAGCACATACGTGATCGTTCATTCACTTTCGCTTCCGTTTCTTACAGGTTATGGTCACATGTCACCTCATACCTGGCAAGGCCAGTTATTCTGTATATTCTACAGTCTTCTCGCCATACCAGTGGCAGGCATTATGCTGCTCGGCGTTGGGAATCACGTGAGTTTGGTCATCCGAGTACTTATCCGCTTCCTCGAGAAAAGCTTTCCCAGCGGAGTGACGTGGGGGAGTGCGAAACTCAAAAGCACGTTGGTGACTGTCGCCCTGATGATCCTTATGATTATTTTTGGCGCTATTTTGACGTCACACACCGACAACTGGTCTTTCACAGAAGGAGCGTATTTCTACTTCATCAGCGTTTCTACCATCGGTTTCGGAGATTACGTCGTCAACGACGGCCAGCTTAAATCTTCGGAGCACACCAAAACGATCGCCGTTCATTTCACGATTGTGCTCATCACTCTTGGTCTATGTGTCTTGTCCAGTGTGCTCTGTCAGTGCCGCCATCGAAGAGAGACAGAACAAAATACGCATGCGCATGGAAAATTCAGCTGTCAATGCTGTTGGTGCAGCTGAATCAGCCTTGAATAGAGTAACCAGTAACTTTCCTTTGAGATTGTCTAGAAAGGATAAGGATAAAAATTGCAAAGAAGGGGAGGACGAGAGGAGCAATAATGAAAATATTGGATCAGAATTTGTTTACGCCAGCCGACCGGATTTGGCATAAATTAGGCCTTTATGGAGATTAAAGTTTACTTGAGAAGATAACGCTTCCAATTTGGGAGCCGACAGTCCCTATGCGTTTGAACGTTAGTCATCCTCTCACTGTTTCACGGTAGCGAACGACTACTGACTGAATATTCCAGCGGAACGATACTTAGGGCCAGTAATAATTATAAAATACATTGATACTTTTGCAGCTTTGAAACAATTTTTTGTTATTCAACGCCGGTTTGACGCATTTCCTGTGAGGTTTTTTTTTTGCCGTGTGTAGGCTTAAAATAATTTTTCCGCTTTCCTTACTCGAGCATCCTTTAACAACTTTTCTTCGGGCGACTCTAATTCCATTTCCTTCCTGATGATGAGGGAGTAAGTTACGGTCCTGTAAAAAACAATAAAATTTAAGTGCCTTCCTCTCCAAATTAATAAATAATAAAAGGTAGTTTATGAAATTGATAAGCCTTTAAAAACGACAAAGAAATATTTACAAGCGAGATATTCTTGCTTTTATGATTTCTCTCCACACTGTTTGGATTTGTGACGTATCGATGACGCAATAGTTTCTCTTTTTGGCCCTTCATGATCCTACACAAACCACTCCCTTTAGGCAATCAAAATTATCGATTTGTATTAGTTATTTAAACTTAGTTGTGAACTGAGGACAATACTGAAAGATTGTGCATGGTCAGGGTAAAGTAATTGAAGTTTCAAGAGTGAATTTCTAAGGCCAAAAACTTCAGTATCTCGAGTCTCAGAATGAGTGAGAAAAGACCCTCATAAGTAAAAAAAGTAACCCGCTGACTAGTCTGTCATGATTTAGGAATTTCTTCTTAAGAATAACAATAATTTTACAGGAAACTCTTCATTCTTTGAGACATCTTTACGGTGCTTGCAATAGCCGACTTTTTCAAAAAGTTATCATGCGGCTGATGCTGATGTGGCAAATACACATCAATTTGCCCTGTAGGCATCACGAAATATCTTTAAAATATTAGGAATGAAGGCAACAGTCGTGGCGGTTAAACAGTCTTTTTTCGGATCAATTAAATTGATTCCAAACAGTCCTTCGACAACGCACGACAGGGGTTGTAAGAAAATTTGAGGAACCCCGGTGCGATAAAACTGGTGACGTGCGACACCAGACGGGAAGCCGGCTGTTTCGCAAACGCATGGCGTTCAACAAAGTAAACAAAAAGCAGACGACTAAAAGATCTGCAAACAAAGCATTATACCAAGAAAATAAAAACAAATATGTATCTGTGGAATGAACTAGAATGAACCCCGGGAAATACGTCTGCGTTTGGGACCTAAACGAGATGGAGTGCACATTTTGTTTGAAACTTTTATTTTTTTGTAGAGAAAAAAAACAAAAGCGTAATGCTTTCCTTAGAGAATTAAAACTAAAACTCAAACAATGCTGGTTAAATTGACGAAGAATTGGTGTCCAATATTGCCCTCCGGCGTTTAATATATTGAAAAGAATTTCCTTTCGCATTCTTGCGAAGCATTGGTGCAAAAAAGTATAGGATTTTATAAGTGGTGATACTTAAAAACAATTCTCTTTTGTATAAATATCGGCTTTGATATTGGATAGCGGAGGGAGCACCAATACGACATTCTGTTACGTTAATAATGAGTAGAATGGGGGCGAGAAATAAACAGGCCACTTTGGTCCATGTCATGCAAATTAGTCACAATGCTTTTGTTATTCAATGCTATGGAAATACGGTGCTCATAATGTCACCACGAGGGTTAAAATTGTTAATTTGACTGACTTGACGGCAAAAAGCCCTATTTTTACGCACGCCCACGTATTGCTTGCGATTAAAAGTTGCAACGGCCGGAGACGACTTGATGAGAAACTACCGGCGCACTACCGTTCCCTAACTTCACAGTTCAACAGATTTTAAGTGGACTTTGGACAACGGTGATGAATTGGTGAGGTTGCTGTCTTGATCTATTTTGACTAAAGGAAATCATTTACGGTAAGCTTACCGAATCTCTTTTGAAATCATTCCAAAAAAGTGAATACTCAGGTGCTCACTTTAACGGAGGGCTTTTTCACTTTGTCACGCACTTACAAGTTTCTCTATTTTATACATTTAAAAAGAAAAAGGCTTGTAAATTACTTTATACTACATCGAATTTCATGCTCTTGAAGAGCTTGACAAGATAATAAATTTGGAAGTGTAATAATTCGATTTATGAAGGTGCTTTCTATTGAAGTGAAGAAAGAATTGCAAGCTTTACGTAAGTTGTGTGCTATCTTTGTCTTTTTCAATAAGTTGTAAGGCAAGGGTTGTTTTGCTTTGTTTATGTACAAAACATCATGATTCTACGCGTATCATTTGTTGTTCTTTTTATCTCAGCCAATATTAAAATCTCTGGGTCGTTGTCGAACTGTAGAGCCAATTCAAAGTGCGATTAAAGCTTCTTAATCAAGATTGAATTTATGCGCGACCTGTTCCGTTCCTTGGAAACCTTGGATGATGAGGCCTGAACGAGCTTTGAACAAGACCAAGCTCTTCACGGTCCGACTCAGTGAAGTCTGAATCAGTGCCATGTTGTCCAGTCCTTTAAATAACGATGGTAGAAATGCATCGTTTAAATATTTTTCAGTCCACTTCTTTTTCCGTGACTATTGCAATTATACTTGCTGCAACGGCAGGAAAAACTGCGAAGAAAAAACTCTTAAACAAGACTTAAAAAAGGGAAGCCCTCTCACGCAAAACGGATATTCGGCTGCCTACACATAGAGATCTAGAACGTCACTTAATTGCCACTAGAGACCATTACGCATCACATTTACGGCAAAAGGTAAACGTCGGAATTAAATTTGCGTTTTGACAAAAGTGGAAGAAACTCGTTTGATGAGCTCATTTCTTGCGTGTTAGCAGCAGGTATCAGTATCTTTTCAAAAGAGAGAGACAAGGTAGAATGACATGATTTTTTTGACAAGTAGCAGCCCACCGTTTCGCGTTTACCGTTTCGCGTAAACGCACTGCTTAATCTCTCGATGTATCCAAGTAACCTTTCAAAAACGGTTCAGCAACTGCAGCGACTTAGCGTTTGATCGTGATTCGTGAACTAAGGAAATGAAAATTAATGTAATGTTACAACGACCGCAGCATTAGAGTAAATAACTAAAGCAGATGTAAACAAATAAGCATGACATTCACAATATTTCTTCTTTCCAGGACAAAATACAAACACTAATTGACGGGCCAATGTTTGATCCTGAGAACACTTCTTCGCCTATCCCCGAAGGAGAAGACCCTGCCATCGCGGCGGAGCCCATTCCAGAATGGGAACCTGCTCTACGAACTTGGCAGTGGGCTTGGGAATTACACTGGATTGGCTTTGGGACACTGTTCACGACTTTCGCTGTCTACTGCTCGATATCATTGATTATTATTTCTAACACTAAAACAAAGCGAGGACGCTTAGCGGTGGTTATTACAAGTCTTTTATTTATTTTTGGTGTAACAAGAGGTCTTTTCCTCTTCATCAATCCTTATGAGTCTGAACAGTGCAAAATACTGTCTTCTTGTCCAGTTCTGCTGTCTCGAATCTTGTTCGGTATCGCACTGCCATGCATGACAGCTTCGTTCTCATTGGTCCATTTGGCCTTCCTACAAGTGATGAAACTCAAGCTGTACCCCAAAGTTCTCCAAAGTACCAAGTTCTTATCTTGCGTCATTGCTGTTCACTTCGGCCTTGCAATCTCAACAGAAGTGATTCTAACAATGTACGCCAACGTGATGACCATAGCTATTGTTTGCCAATCTTTCTTCATCATATTTAGTTTTTTCCTCTCAAGTAGTTTCATATACAGTGGCACGAAAATTGTCGCTTACGTCAGAAGAAATCATACCCAGGTGTCTCGCCTTGGAAGGCGGAATTACAGCGAACAGAAAAACGCTGATAAAACTAGCGAGAGAAGATCACGTGACCTTCGGCGCTTCCAGCCGAATGTATCCAAACTTGTCAAGATAACCTATATCACGGTATTTCTTGGATTTGCGAGCTGCGCACTACAGCTTTATTCTATTTTCGGCGTACATAAAATGCACGAGACCAATCAAACATCTCTCCCTAAACCCTGGCCTTGGTTAATCTTTCAGACGCTTTATCGCGCAGTGGAATTCGCTGCTGGTTGCACTTTAGCCTATGTGAGCCCGCGACAGGCCAGCTCAATGCGCCATCCACTTAGGCGTTATTTTAACTGCTGTCAACAAAAAGGACGAGGGTTCGTCATGTCTCTTAGGAGCGATTTCTCGAAATCACACCGAACTATCACCCAAAATGGCGTACCTGCCTCAAAGCCAAGTCCGAGCTCTAGAACACAATTGGGTGATTTTATGTCTTAGACAACAGGTTTTTTCTAATAGCGTGCCAAAACTAGTAAAACTGCAGACGACTTTTATTCCTGGATAAATGGTATGATATAGCGTAGAGGTTCAACAACAACAACAACAACAACAACACTTTATTTCACCCCATAATATACAAGAAATAAAAAATTATAACAATAGTGCAGACGATGATAGGGGCGCTGGCTGCCCGAAATAACCTACGAGTTAAAAATGCCAGGCAGCCAGTTAAAAGAAAAGATGTTTAAATGCTTAGGTCAGGGACACAAGAACAAAAAAGACAGAGAAAACACACACAAATAGTTAAGTAGACTACCAGTATATAAAGAGACTAAAATTCATACATTGCAAAACAGTATTATTTCCATTTTAAAGTTACCCAGACAATGTACAGATGTCTAGTAATCTTTGATGAAGTGCTGTTTCATTTTCTTTTTAAACAAAGACAATGAAGATAATTTGATATCTTCGTCAATGGAATTCCATACTGATGGACCTTGAAATCTGATATTGTATATACCATAATTTGTTCTTGCTTTTGGAAGATAAGACTGTTTTGCACCAAGCCTTGTATTATAGGTATGAATTTGCGAAATTTTAGTGAAAAAAGAATTAAAGGCCGATGGCAATAATTGATTATGATATTTATACCTAAAGATTGCTAAATGAAAAGTTACTAGGTCTAGGAATTTTATAATTTCAAGAGATAAATCTGGGTCATACTTTCCGAGTTTAAATTTGTCTGTTTTAAATATAGATCAATAAACAAGAATTGACCGCTCCTCTTTTGGATTTTTTTGCCCAATGAAATAATTGAAAACTTGAACACATTTTGTTTACTATTTAAGAATCACAATTGTGGAAAAAAGACCAGTCTACATGGTAGCCGAAAATACGAACAGGGGAAAACCGAAAACAACGTAAGCCAAGTGTGAAAATCTGGCACCCAAGCCACTCCGTGGCCAGACTGTCTACATCGTCTTCCTCCTCGGCTTCTGTGTATTTTGTAGCATCAGGGACTTAAAGTGCCCCTGTGACCAAAAAAAATCAATTCTTATTTTTCTTTGGATTTCAAAACTATTGGTGCTTGCCATTATGCCTGACCATCAGGTCGGAGACCAGTGGAACTAACCAAGGAAAAATGGAACGACAATTTTCATCAAAAGTCAATTTCCAACAAGCGTTCCATTTACGTTTCGACCGAGATTTCGCTTACATCACAGTGAAGTCGGACTGGAAACGAGAGCGACCTGTCAAAGAGGACGACCTCCAGAGGTGGTCCAAATATTCCGGTCGGACCGAACCGAAACGGACTTTTCCATTTGACTTCAGCCCGAAATTTCCGGAAATGTTGGCTTAATGGAAAGCACCCTATGTTAACTAAACACTATGCGACCAAAGTTTTAAGCCTTGATTTCAACAAGACATGGAATTTTCCTACTTAATGGTCCGCCATTACTAACTTTAAGATCTGGAGAGAGCTGGAACAAGGCTTACTGTGTCGAAGGCTTACCGTGTCGTAAATACACTTTTTCTTTAGCCATCTCAGTCTTATCAGAAATAACACATCACAAACAGCGATGACGAATGTTTTTATCTGATGTTCGTCACCGCGGTTTGCAGGCGCCTGCGCAGCTTTCCTGCGGGGGGTGCACTTTAAGCTTGAGCGGACTTTAAGAAAACATGAAAAAGTCGATTCATTCATCCCTTTTCTTTGATTGTTCTTATCTTGCCGTATCTGATCTGACTGAGCGACCCAATGCACCCCCCTGCGTACGCGCCTGAAGTTTGTGTGTTATTTTTGAAAAGGCTCACTAGTATAATATTCTGCCCTGGGTATTGTTATCCATGAAGTGTAAATAAGCTACGGGAAATCGCCCTGGCTTGGGACAAGCCCAAAGAGAGCCTGGAGGATGCGCTCCAAAAACCCGGATTCATCGCTGGGTGGGAGGGCGGGTCGCTAGATCTGATCTAAACGGCGGCCTAGAGTAGAGTGCAAGGGACGGGCCCAACGTGGACCTTTAAAGATATTCATAATTTACAAGTCCCCAGGGCATATTATTAACCTATGCAAATGACTTAGCATAGTTTAAAAATGCAATGCGTGTGTACGCCGCCAAAGTAATGTGCAGCACGGGAGTTTTGGACTTTCAGACTTTTAAACTCGCGTTTTACATAGATAGATAGATAGATAGATAGATAGATAGATACGTAGACTTGAACTATGTCAAAAACATTTATTTGCTACTCCGAGTTTCATGCTTCTCACGAAGCAATCATCAGGCAACTGTCAAAAAGAAGGAATACGTGGTGTTTTACAGTGATTTTGGAAAAAACGGTTGCAATTCATTATAGGCTGGGGTGCATAGCAACGGTTAAACAATACAATATATATATATATAACAGTGGTTAAGTCTAGTCAGTCTAGTACTTGATTTTAAGATGGTTAGCTTTCTCTCGGAGGTTTGGTAACCGGCATTTTTTCCTTTTTAAACTTGTTTCTTAGCCGGTGATAAGACACGTTTACAGCGGCATTCGGAAGAAAAAATATATTGATTTTTTTTTTAAGTGTTCTGTCAGTTGTCGATGCGGTAGTCTACTGGTTATTAAGTGAAAGAGTTATTAATCGAACATTCCCAGGTTCGAGTCCAGCGAGTTTAGGCATTGGAGACTCTTATTTTTTGGCCATCTCGTTACTGGGTTGCCTTATAAGGCAAACCCAGTCGAGGTCTACGTTTAGTTTGTTTGTTTTCTTTTTTTTTTTTTTTTTCGTTTTTTTTTTTTTTTTTTTTTCCGTGTCGGTAAAAGTCTTGCCTGTCACTCCCCTGGTAAGTAGTGTCTTTGTGTATAGAGCCTTCTGCGCGTATTTTCTTAGGATCGAGAGGGTAGTGGAACTGCGTAGATTTCTCTTGTGGACACAGTAGAATCATTAACTTAGCCTGCAATGGCGTCGAAAGTCATGCAACGCGAATGGCGTTTTAGTGGATCCTTAAACAAAATATACCCTTATGGAGCTCAATAATGGAAAGTCAGTTGGATAAACTAGGCATGAATCTCAAAAGCGACGAGTACTGGACTTCGACAACAATCTATCACCCGTCGAGACGAAATCAAAGTGAGCAGTATTTACCTGAAGTACATGGTAATTTGACACAATTGAGTTTCTTGTCTTCACGCACGCAATCAAATAGGAAGAGGTTTTCGCCTCTAAGAGCAAATATGTTGTTTGTTTCAATAAAATTTTCGCTGGAAAAGGATTCTGTGGTATTTTCTGCCTTTGTGAATTATAATATCATGTTGTGTATTGAATTTTCGAGCTTAAGGTTCAAATGTGATATGGGAGAAGTTTTTTAGTATTGCTCTGTAAGCAGGAAGGGTTCACAGGCCTGTTGGAAGCGTGCTTGAGTTTCAACAAAATGAGCCCCAAAATCAGTGAAAACTTGTGACGCAGATGAATAATAAAGTAGCTGCTATTTCCAAAATGATGGAATTACCTGGTGATAAATCACGTCGTACACGTCTTGGAGAGTAAATTTTGACTTTGCATAAACAAGAGTTGGGCGATTGTGATCTTTGTTTTGACTTCGCTCATTTCATTGTCAAACTTTATCACACTTGACAGAAAAAGAAACTTACAAAAACCCGGTATCTTGGGCATATGAATTACGGGGTGGTGACTTCTTTGCCTAAAAGCAACTCACTTAACGAAACTGTCCTTTTTCAAACAACAACAAGGATTCAAACAGCTTCAATTCTTACAGAGTTCGATAAAACATGCGGTGGGGCAACCAAAGCGATGGGAGCTGTGTTGGGGTTTCAGTGTGAAAGTACAAACGGCTACTAACACTCTTATAACTCTTTTTTCATTATTATTTTACTAACCCACAGTCTGCAGTCTGCATTTTACCCTCAGTCTGCATATTATCCCTGGTCTGCAGTCTGCAGTCTGCGTTTTACACTGACCGGTTATTTGAGTGGTTTTTGGCAACAGAGGTTAATTATTCGTAATGCGATCGCTTCCGTTGCCGTTAGCAATGGGTCGCAAATTTGACACTTTTATCGCATTATCACATTACGCATTGAACCACGTTATCTATTATTCCTAAAAATCTAAAAATATTCGTGCCTTATCAGTTTTCGGTCGAATTTATGTCCAAGAAGGCAGATAAATTGCAGAAAATATTAGTTTTGCATCCAAAAATTCGTAATCAACGCTAAAATGACCAAATTTTGCCTAGAAAACATATTTTACTGTTATTTTTCTTAAATTTTTTCGTTCAACTTTCGCTTTTATAAAATGTTTCAGTTTTCTGTAAATAAGTTATATGCTGTTGGAAAGCTTATTTTCTTAGCTTTAAAATGATGTATTTTTTCCCCCTAACTTAAATATTTTTTGAGAAAAAAAAAACATTTTTTGGCGATGGCTGATTTACCGCGGTTTTCTCGCGGTTGGGAAAGTAGGAAGAAGAGTTAGGCCAGTAGCCAGGTTTTTAACCTCAGAAAAGGATCTGTTTCGTCGTACGAACGTGTGAGGACCTGTTAATTACCTTTTGGTTAGTTTTTGCAAGCCCGGGGGGGGGGGGGGGTACTCCCATATGAAACAGACGGGGATGCTCGTCGTCTCGCTTAGGGGTGTAAATTTTGGATTTTGGTCTCGCTTAGGGTGTTTCGGGCAAAGCGCCAATATTTTAAGCCGCCAAGGTCAAAATTTGCTTAAGTCACGCCCAGATTGGTCTCCTTTAGGAGTCACAAAAAGCTTGAGCCACGCCCAGATGGTCTCCTTCAGGGGTTAAATTTAAAATTTCCGACTAGCATCCCCGTGTGTTCCATATGGGAGTCCCCCCCACCTCCGGGGCTGCACGTACCACAGGCAACCCAGTGTACCCTCACGGAGGGTCTAGTTATGTTTAAAACCGCAGTTTCTTTGTTATTTTTAGGCATTGGAGTTCGGATTTTAAAAATAGATATTCATTTCCCATAATCCCTATCAAGCGCTAAACGGCTTAAATTGACGATAATAGTAAATTCAGAGAAACTTAGGAATTGTCGATAATAGTCAACATTTCAGAAGTAGAGGATGGGTTGTGAGTCAATGAGGTCATTTTTCCTTAGATCCAACCCTCTGAGGTCCAATCGGTCAGTTTTGAACGTGCACGTGAGTTAGTAATGGCGGACCGTGAAATCCAAAACTTACACTCAATGTAAACGGCCTTTGGATAAAACTCAAAGCTCAAAATTTTGCCAGTCAGATGTTAAGCAAACACACTTTCAAAATCTGAAGAAAAAAAAAGGAAGTGATTTTTTTAATCACAGAGGCACTTTAAAGCAAGAACAACGGCAACGTCATTCCAAAATATAAGTTAGCGCTATCGCAAGTATTTCGCGATTATTCCGTCTTGTTCACCTTGTACAATACGGAGGAACTATCCTGTAACTGGATGGGTACAAAAGGTTTTAAAGTAAAAATAGAAAATTAATGATTCATTGTTTACTATGCTCACGTTGTCGTCAAAACGCAAAATTTGATGATCTCCACTGTTACGTTGTTTTGTGGAGTACGGCAAGGAAATGCAAAATTCGAGCTGCATCTGCAGCAAGAGTATTCTTGCTTTGTGGCGTTGTCGCTTTCGTAGCTGTCGTCTTTGCTTTAA
>NC_090879.1:8323159-8353159 GCF_036669935.1 Montipora foliosa
ACAAACTGATTTACACTGCATTAACTCTTTGCAAACATACATGCAGCTCCAAGATGGGTGAGGTTGTTTTGTTGTTGTGTGTTTTGTCTAATTGTCGCGTGTTGTGGGTAAATTGTCGCGTGTCGCGGGTACATATTCACATTCATATTCATAAAAGCTAACCTTAGGGCTAAGAACTTTTGTTTAGGCCTAAGGTTAGCTTTTATGGATGTCTAGGATACTTTCTGTATTTCTGAATCCAGGATTTTGGCTTTCCAAAATCTTGAAATCAGGACTACTAAAACCAGACCCACGACAATTTATACCCGACCCGCCACAATTTACCTGCGACACCCAACAATTAGACCATCTCTGTTTTGCGCAGTCATATATGAACACTTACACTTCGCTCATCCGTAAACCCTTGCTACAGACTACAGGAATGTCTGCAAAAGGAAAAATACTTACCAGAGATGAATACAGTTTCTTCCAATGCTGTATAGTACTAAGTCATCTACCACAGAATTATTGGAAAGATCCAGTTCTCTCTGTGAAGAGTACACCAAATAAAGTAGGTCTTAAAGAGAATTTTTTTGTATCATTCTAATTTTGTCTTAACAATATTCCAAAATTTGTCATTTCTATGTGTCCTATCTTCCAAACAAATTGTGGTGTTTATTTGACAGGTACACAAAAAGCCTGAGTAAAGAAGCACAGTTCAAGCCGATCAATCAACATAGTCCCTGGTGTGGTGGTCTCTCACTTATTCTTTTCTGGGGAGCACCTGTGTAAACTACTTAAGATGTCATTCAGATAAGATTGTAAACTGCACGGCTGCCATTTGAGCCATAAAAGCCAGTCTGGCAAAGTTCCCCACAAAGTGTTGTTCATTGACCCTGAAAAGTCCCTCGGGAAGTGGTCAACTACATATTCATCAAACCATCATCATCACCGCATAAGTTTAAAGCTGAAGGTGATTCATTTTACATACTAGCCTGCGTGGCATGTGATTTGGTGAATTTTAGAAGCTTCTTTCCACCGGGGATGACTTTCGAGTGTTGAATGTAAGTGGCCACGCAAATGGCAAGCGAAGGGGAAGGGGGTGAAGGGAATGAGTGAGAAACCTGCCTCCTTTTCTTCTGCTCCTGCCTTCCCCCTCCCTTCCCTCTAGCCCTTTTGCGTTCTCATTTCATTTCGGTTCAGGTCAGCCCCACTGGAAAGAAGCGTCTAAGATTCGCCAAACCAGTAATTTACATACTAGTAGTCTTAGATTTCCAATGCTCTGTAATCCTTGGCTGGTAACTAAGGCAATATAAAAGTGTAAAGAAGTAATAATATTATTAATATTATGCAACAATAACTTGGAAGAGATCTGACATCAACAGTTTCTTGTTATAACATGAACATTAACCAAATTACCATCATGTCCAGCCTGTGAAAATTTCAGGGACTCAATCATACAACAATGCTAAAACAAAGATCGATAACACATACATTAGCCAATCAACAAAGAGCACTTGTAGTCACACATGATCATGAATAACAATGGCAACAGTCTCTCACAATCACAGCACCCAACACGATTAAAGTCAAATACCCTTCTAGATCATGTGCTCAGTGTCAGTCACAAAAACGGACAATAATATTGTTTTAAAATTACTTACCTGTGTGAGTTGAACGATTCCCTCATCTGTCAGCATCATGCACTCCGAGATGTCAATGCTTTTCAAGTTTTTACATTTATCGCCAAGATGGTCCATTCCCTTATCTGTCAGCTGAAACAAATAATATTAACAACAATATTACTTAAAAATTAAGAATTTCAAATAGTGCAAATTCTTAGGTCATCTATGCTGTTTACAAGAATACTAGAAGACATAAACGTTAAAAGCATGCCAAAACTCAGAGCAAAAATCTGGCGGGAAGAAAGGGCATTCTGTGTGGAGGGTTTAGCGGTTTTTTCCCCTATCTCCGGTCATCATTGCCTAGATTTGTTAAAAACCTCCTTGTCATCTCAGGATTATTGCAGGTCCAGTTACATTGATTTTGGAGTATTCAAATTCTTGCGTTCACCTATCATTGACCTGACTAACCAGATCAAGAAAATGTCTGATTATCTATCTAATGCCAAGATTTAGCAAAAGTAGAAAGACATAAGGGCACCATGTATATCGACAATTCACCTGATTACATTCTTTCAGATTGAGCTCAACACATGTTGGTGGCAGCATAAAGAAACACTGTAAGAGGAGATCAAAATTGAAAGCAAAATAAGTTATTTAATATTGTTCATGTTATTTTACTGATGACTTCTAATGATGACATAAAACTGCAAAAAGTTAAAATGAAGTCATGTTTTTGTGCATGTCTGTAATTCATGCACAGTACATGTACATGTACAGTACACTTACAGAATGCAATATTATACTAAAAACTCATGAAGCCCTTTTCAGCTGAAACAAAACAGTGAAATTCCATGCAAAGAACAAAGGGAGAAATGTTCTAAGTGATTTCTCAATAGACATTTATACATTTTCCAAAATTAATTTTTACCAAGTTACAACTTGACAAGTTAAGGAGACAGCATTATTATTTTGTATAATATAATTTGCATGTACCTGGCCTTTAAGACGTCTGTTTCCTTGTAAATTGATGTGAGTAAGTTTCTTGCACTCCTTAAAAAGCCACCAGAGCCTGGTAAGACAGCAATATTAAGGCATAAGATGAATAACATGCAGCTTGTGATCAAAGAAGGACTTCAGCATAGTGCACATAATACCTGTTAAAGACATTGAAGCAGGACTTACGCTTTTTCACCAACTTTATAGCACTTTTGAAGAATTACTTTCTGTAAAAGAAAACAACTTGATCACAATACAAGACAATTATTATTACAGTAATATTAAAAACTTTTTGGGAGTTTAAATAAATCTTTTAATAGACCTTGCTAGCTTGTGCATTTTGCTTTCCCAATATTATTGAATTCAGATTATGCAACGATACTCAAGCTTTGATCCTTTGTCCTGTTCATCAAAAAGTGAAATTAATGCTAGCATGAATTCATCCACCTGAAGTAAAATACTCGACAGTTTGAACATTGTAACATGATCTATATTGTTAAAAAAAAAACATGAACAAGCAAGTAAGGTCTGTTCACTTTAATGTACCTCCAGGTCCAAACAGCCTTTGGACAAGGCTTTTAATGAGGATGTACTGACATCAACTCCACTTAACTTTAGTTCTTTCAACGACTTGCACTGTTTTGCTACAGAGGGGAAAAATACTAACTTTATTCTTCAATACATTTAGATCTGACACCCTAGACCATGTAGGAATCCTTTTCCTTTAAGAAAACATCATCAAGAGAATACATAATATTTAGATTTAGCCAAGCCTAAAAGCGGAGCTCCCAGGTCTTTATTCTTGGCTTGAGCCTGTGCTGCGATCAAATCAAAATCCAGTACCTGGTCTGCGGCCAATTCCGAAAAAATAGCTTACCTCAATGAGCTCCAAAATTGACCCTGCCATATGGTCATGTGATACTGGTCAGCAGATCCCTTGTTTTGACAGGTGTTAATTGACCATGACATGGACGTGTAATATCAAAGATGTACGCTGTAAACTAGCTGGAGTACATGTATGGTTGTCTCGATGAGCTCTAAACTTGAGCCTGTGATATGGTTACGTGATACTGGTCACATTGGCATCCGGTACATGGAGGGGTGAATGTATGTACTATTGTACGCTCGTACGGTGACTAAACCAAATTTCCTCACACAGCTGTATTACCATATTTTCTTACCCAAGGTGCCCCACACGTGCACCTTTGGCGCGCGGACAAAATTGAAAAAAAAAAAACCGTTACCCTACCTATTGCTGTCTGTGAAAAAAATCTAAGACAATAATAATTATTCTTACCAAAATCAATAACAATTTAATAACACAGACTATTTCATCTACATTGTACAATTTAGTCAGGAGTGAAGCCTGACACTAGGGCTGTCATCAAGGCCCAGGAGACAAGGATTTTTCCTGGCTACTTTCAGACAGACACCCCTAGCTGCTTCTTTTTCAGCCCCTCCACCACACCTGACCCCTGCTAGTTTGATTTTATAAAGTTCCCAACAACTCAAAATCTTTGGGAAACTCTGCCAACAACAATGCAAACGAACTCATGCTTACCAATACAAAGGACCGCAAAATCTGTCAGGAAATGAGGTGAAAGAGACAAATCCAATGACTTCAGGTTTTGACAGCCTCGTCTTAGAATCGACCACAGAACTTCATCAGTGAGACCTGAAATTAACAAAGTCAACACCAAATCAATGGCACATCCAGTTAATGATAATGATAATGATAATGATAATGATAATGATAATGATAATGATAATGATAATGATAATGATAATGATAATGATAATGATAATGATAATAATAATAATAATAATAATAATAATAATAACAAAGTATTTGTCAGCGCATTTAAAATTCTCAATGCCCTTAGAGCAGGAAGCTAAAAACATTTCCACACCTCAAAACTTTATAGATATAAGGTGCGGTTGCACACACCATGGTAAATGTCATTTCCCACAGTAAATCATCCTGCGGTGCCTCACACTTGGGTTTTAGTATACCATGAAAACCAGCGGTCACTCCGTTAGAAACATTACCATGGCAAAAAGAAATCTCACGCAATTCATTGGCGGGAAATTTTATCACTTACTTCATCAGCATTGTGATTGGCTCTAATGTACCTCAGGCATCAAAACACCCTTCCAACTTACCACATTAAATGTCATGGGCGCTTTGTCTGATCTTTTTGACATATCCATAGAAACTTACCACAGGAACTTTACCTTGGGAAATGTTGGTCACACGCAATAAATGCAGTTTCCCATGGTAGAATGGTCATTTACTGCAGTAAAAGTGCCCTGTGTAACCGCCCCTTTAATGTAACTAAAAAAACACTTACGGTAAGTAAAATTGTAAGGCTATCTAAGGATCAAAATAGTCACAAAAAAGAAAATGTTTTAAGTTTCTTCTTAAAAATAGCTACAGTCTCAGACTGTTTTAAAGATTTACGCAGACTATTCCAGAGTTTCGGGGCGCAACAAGAGAAGGTTCTTGGACCATAAGTGGCTGTCATGACGTTCATAACTTGTAGAAGTAAATGATCGGATGAACGTAAAGAACGAACTGGTTTATAGGAACTGATGAGGGAATTCAGAATTTTACAGGTTAAGAGTAAAATCTTAAAGTGATGTGTGACCTAACAGGAAGCCAATACAGGTTCTTAAAGTAAGTAAAGTAAGTAAAGTCACTGCTTACGAGCCAGAAGGCCCATCAGAGGCCGGTGCTTATCTCCGGTTTCTGTAGCATGAAGCGACTTGGAGTATTCATACTCCCCCCTGGATGGGATGCTAGTCCATCGCAGGGTTACCCCCAGCATTACGCCCGTACCCATTTATACACCTGGGTGGAGAGAGGCACCGTGAAAGTAAAGTGTCTTGCCCAAGAACACAACACAATGTCCTCGGCCAGGCCCCGAACCCGGACAAGGCTTTTAATGAGAATGTACTGACATCAACTCAACTTAACTTTAGTTCTTTCAACGAACCGAACAGGTTCTTAAGCTCTGGAGTAATGTGGTCTCTTTGACTGGACAGTTGACAAAATGAAATGTGAATATGAAAAGGACAGATTTTAAACAAATACCGTAGTAGAGGGACCAAAAAGATGACAAGGATTTTAATGAATATTATTATTCCACTATTACATCATTTTACCTTATTTGGTCAAGAGAACACGCAAAATATGATATCGTAGTGTCCCAGTTAGACCTGTTTAGAACATAGCAAATACAGACAGAGCAAGAGTTCAAGCCAGAGTATTAAGCTTGTCATCGCTTTGAATGGTTTCATATGTGTTGTTTTCGTCATTTGCACACACCTCATAATGCAATCAATCCGATTCTCCTTCAGTGCAGAAAGAAGCCAAAATACTAGAAAGTGGCATAATAGTGGAATAATAAATCCCTCATTGAATGGTTTAAATAATTATTATAAGACATGTTGCTCATTGTTCGTATTTTTCCTTGCCCCTTTGGGGCTCAGAAAAATACTACTCAACTCGCAAAATATCCATTTGTATTATACGTTAAACCATTCAATAAGGTGTCAGGGCTGTAGCTAAGAATAAATTCATCCAGTTGAAGGTTCTATCGAGGTGGTTCGCGCTCTGAGCATCAAACAAAGGGACCTGGTAACAAGATTGTTCCCAGTGTTTCACAACACCCGGTACGCAAAAACATACTCAACACAATGCTTTATTTCATTTCCAATATCGAAAAATTCTAGTGATAATTCCGTAGTACTAGACAGGAAGATGTTCATTTTTTTTGTTAGCACATCGAATGACTTTTAAACTTTGTAGAGAATATTTTGCGATTGTCACGGTCACTTGATCGCCGGCCAAAATTCAGCCGTCGATCACCCCTTTAGCCGGCGCAACTTCCCAGAGGTGTATTTTCACTGTATAACTGAGGGCAGTAAAGAAAAGTCTGCTTACAAGTCAAGTGGCCCATTCGGCCAGAGCTTATCTTGGTTTCTGTAGCATGAAGCAGTAACACCCCCTGCATTAAATTTGCCAGTACCCACTTATACACCTGGATGGAGAGAGGCAACATGAAAGTAAATTGTCTTACCCAAGAACACAACACAATGTCCCCGGTCAGGGCCCGAACCCGGACCACTCGCTCGGGATGCGAGTTCACTAACCATGAGGCCAATGCGCCGGAGGGCATTAGACATCATTAAATTTTGGAGATTGGATGGGTTAAAATCCCCTACTGACTACTTGCTGGAGTTGATCTGGGTAGTTCATGGTTCAGCCTTTTTGCTATGTATGGGGTTGGCCAAAGATAAAACTTACCTCCAAGACCTCTGAACGAAGCAAAAGCTCCTTGAAAGTCAAGATGGTTGGTATGATGCCATGACTTAATGGCTAGCACTCTCCATCTCCTACAAACTACGGTAAGACACAAAATTGTTATTGCAAATTTCAAATATATTGCAAATGCATCACAGGGGTCATCAAAAAGATTACATTGTTTCTGAGCTGAATGAAAAGATTAATTTGGTAACCTGAGTTGCTTGAAAGAGCAGGCCTGTGAAGTTAACACAGACAGTAGTTACGGCAATAGTAATGCAAATGGATTTATAAACAGTTAACAACATTACTGCATCACTCAGTGGAGGTTGGGTGCCTGAGACATCCTGGAGCTTCCACTATTGGCAGCTACCTCCAGATGGATACTGTACACCCATGGCTGCCAAAAAACTGACAACCCAGCCATGAGCCCCCATGCAGCAGAGCAGATAGGCACCCGTCATACTGAAACAGTGGAAAGTAGAGGGGAGGGTAAACACCACTAAACGCTCCACACAAAGTACTCCTACTTTCCGTCACACAGATAAACAAGCTCTACAACTCAAAGCACAAGGAATACAACGCATGCACGATTATAACAAAACTGCTGACAACAACTGACCACGGTGGCTCCTAGTTGTTAACTCTCAGAATTAAATTGCATTTAGCCTCATCACATAGTGCATACAGTCTCATGGTAGTTTATAACTGCAATAATAATGATAATGATAATAATGAATTATTTATTATTCTTTCTCTGGGGTGAGATTGGGCGTCAAACTGTAAAGGCCCATCTGACAGAAGATAGCAGTCCATGTTATTTTGATCTCACCCACCCACCCAACCCATACATGAATGTGAAAGAAGGCCAATCCTCAACACCGGGGGTCTGCCCCTTACTTCATGACCACATCACCACTATGTGAGTTCTTTAAGATCCCACGGGGTTGATAAACAGGAAGGGTTGTGAGACAGGTGTACAGTTTAAAGTCCTTATCCAAGAAGGCTCAAAAATCTGACCATTTGCTGATGAAATTAAAACAGCAGCAGCACTTTCTGCTCAGTTACGAAACCATTCAAAGCGATGACAAGCTAAATACCCAGATCCTGGGCCTGATTGTTCGAAAGCCGATTAACTTAATCCAGGATTAGCCTAAACTTTGTTTTCATTTTTTCAACTTTTCAGTAAAAGTTTATCTTGCTTATTTTTGTTTTTCAAGATTGACTCTTCTTCTAATGTAAAATTTTGCCACATATCAATGCTGAACAATTTTTTTGAAGTAGAGAAATACACTCCTTGGTTAAATTTTTAATCTGGGATTAGCATTAAACGGCTTTTGAACAGCCGGGCTCTGAGTGTTAGTCTACCCGGGGTTTCCACCCTGAATGAAATCCCGATGCTCAATCAACTGAGCCACCATACAGTCATCAGCTATTTACAGGGACACTGATGGTCTTAATAATATTATTGTTGAAATACATTTTTCTCTCATTTCACAGTGACGTCAAGAGTGATTGCTCAATCTTTCTCCCCGCAAGATTACATTAAAAAATACTTAACAATAATAAACAAACTTTGTAATCATAAACTAATACCTCATTCGCACCAACAAGACATGTTTAATTAACCTGGATTAAACAAAAGTAAAATTTGTCACAGAAAAATGTAGGACTGGCTTTCAGATGAGATTCAGGTGGGTTTTAATACCGGTAATGCTTTGATATGTGTTAAATGTGTTGTTGACAAAACTCAGTATACAAGATTTAAAAAGAAAACTCTTTGAAATCGTGTTTGACTAAACATCTTTAAAACATGGTTAAGGTTTGGTGTGAACAGGACATTAGACACAATATCTAAGAAAGTTCCAACGCTTTTCATCTTTCAGAAGCAAAAAATTGAGAAAAATGGAAAATCATGGCGGAACAAGCAGCCAAGGCGAAAACAAGAGCACAAAGAGAAAAACAGTCATGTACCAGTACCAATAGAGACTGTATAGAGCGGTATACAATTGAGTGTCAAAAGTAATTAGCAAATTGCTTTGGTTTTGCATTTACTTCACTCGGTGATTGGTTGAAAGATCTCGCGCCATTTTTTCAACCAATCAGAAGTGAAACCAAAACTAATCATTGCTTGCGCGAGCACATTTTCCCATGATGTGTGTCAGCTATGTGTGATTACTTTGAGTTTTGATTGGTTTACTGGATTGTCTGCATCCTTTTTGATTTGACTTTGGTTTTGGTTTTACGACACTCAATTGAAACTCGCTCCAGTGATATTATTATTGCTGTAAATATTCTGGTTTCTACCTACCCCTTTCAATGCATACCCTATCCTTTGCAGGTAAATACAGGAAAATGTGAAGCATGGTATACTCATTAAGCTGAAATATTGCTGGCCTATGAAGAATAAAAAAGGAAAAAAATAAACAACACACATTCAATGAAAGCTATCTAACTTACAGGAATGAGGATACGAATATTTTGATACATGTTCTTACTCAGTATCAAGTGTCTTGCTGTCACTGCTGTGACACTCATCTTCCATTGCGACATCTCTTTCCTCCTTTCCTCCATTATAAGTATAGGATTCCAGAGCCTTCTAACACATAAAACGAGAGAGAGAGAGGTCCTTTTCTTTACCATGAGGCCATCATCAATAATACTAATAGCTATATTTCCTGTGACAAAGTCATATTTGTAAACAAAAATAGGAATAACGAAAAGAGGAGAGTGAAACCAGAGTCAAAATCAAGAAAGACAAAAAAAACACACTTGAACAAAAGTTTAGTATGAAACCAATAGCTTTTGTTTTCATTAATAAAATTTTACATGATGATTCTCCTATTTACAGCATCAATAATAATAACATTGAATTTTATTAAATACATTGACCCAATTCAACAGAGGGGAAATGTAACAATTTCTTCACGTATTGCAACATCTACAATTCGCAGAAATTGTAAAATCTTCTAGGGAAGTAAATTCAACTTACCTCCAAACTGGTTTCTTGGCCAAATACTTTCCTTCCTGAAGTACAAAAAATAATATTGTGACACACATTAGGTCGCCAGAGAAGCTGAAATAAATAATTTATTAGATTGTAAGTATACCGGTATTTACTTTTTTCCATAAATTGTATACCTTCAATCATACATGAAGCCTGCAACAAACCTGATTTTTTTCTCTCTGGTGCGCAGACTTTCATGACTCTACCAAGAAAATATAAATGTAAATTATAAGGAGAAGTGATTTCCCTGTTAAGGCATTATGCAGCTTGACCTCTTAATGAAAAATCTCAGGAAGCTTGGCAAAAAAATGTTATAAAAATAATGTCTATATTTTTAAAAATGTTATCATGATCTCTCAGAATTCTTCTAAATTTAGCAAGGTTAACAGCTGGGAGGTCAGTAGACTCTGCTAGTCTGTGGTTGAAATCCTAAAATGAGGCTAATTTGACATTACATCATATTACATTACACAAACGTCTTACATGGCTCGGACACCCATATGCACCAAACTCGCTTGCCCCGCCAATTGCTCCACTGGGAACCACAAGGGCACCGTCGCCCAGGCAGGCAACGCATGCACTGGAAAGATACAGTGTCGAGAGACCTGCAAGGCAACAGTGGTGGTGCTATGTGGGCTCAGCCCACAGCAGCAGTAATGTAATAACAATGTAATGTAATAACAAAAAACTACACAATATGAAATTACCTCACTTAGTATCCACCCCCTTATAAATACGATCTTCACATGTGAAGTAATACCGGCACTACACTTTATTATGATTTCAAATATGTAACATAAGTATTAAGATATGTAGTTTTAATCTCATGATAAACAAAGACATGTATTTATTATTATCATTATCATTATCATTATCATTATCATTATCATTATCATTATCATAATCATATATATAACTATGCATATAACCTCTTACCAACTGAGTGCAAGGGCCATGCCGGGGAATATTGGCCCGAGGTTGTGGCAGTACAGACAGAGTATAGTGAGGTCGATACAAAAACGACCGGGGCCCAATATTCCCCAGTAACATCCCGAGCAAGTGCGGTTAGCAAGATGTTTATTTTATGGCCTTGATTATTTGAACGATCAGACAGTTCTCTGCTTGGTGAATGTCTGTGAATCTTCGTCTTCCATCAGCGAATTTTGAACAGTAATCTTTTAAATGTAAAAATAAGTTCAGCAAGCTATTATTGTGCTATTGTGATGAAAAAAAGGAACATCCGTCTTTTTAAAACGTTTTGTGTTTTGCTCGACTTGAATTTTCCGGCAGAGAGAAAAATACAGAAATGGGCCATTTCCACGGTAATGGTCCATACTGTAAAATCCCGACCAAAACCCAACCAGTAAGAGTTCCATTTAGCCTGAAAATGTCTTGCTATATAATAAATATATACAACAATGTGTGGACCCATATATATATAAGAAGGCTTGAGAAGTCAAAGGCTCTAGGATTTTTGAAGCTGTGAGAAAGACGCAGATTAAAATTAGCCTGATGTTAGGATTTCATCCACAGACTAGTAGAGTCTACTGACCTCCCAGCCATTAACCTTGCTAAATTTAGAAGAATTCTTAGAGATCGTGATAACATTTTTAAAAATACACAAAACTGAAGTAAATCAAAGCAATGCAAGTCAGCTTCGTCACCTTTCTTCTAATGTTCGTTCTTCATCTGAAGATTTCTTGGCTCTCTCTGCATCCCATTCATTGCTGAATGTGACAAATCCAAACCTAGAAGAGATGAAAAAGTTACTTTTGATGATATAATATTAACACTCCACAATAATCATTCTACTTACAAGTGTACCTATGTACCCTCCCCAACTGAAAATGAGACTAATAGATTTTACTCTGGCTAATGCCAGACAATAAGTAAGCAAGTGGTAAGGAGGAGATGGACGTGGTTGGGCCATGTCCTCAGAATGGACCATTGCTCACATCCACGAATTGCTCTAACATGGGTGCCTGAAGCCAAACGGAAAAGGGGTAGACCGCGTGAGACTTGGAGAAGGACTATCGAAAGAGAGATGAAAGAGAACGGTTTAGGAACATGGGCAGCAGCAGCATCGGCTGCGGAGGACAGAACAGCCTGGAGGCAGAGAGCCTACAGCCCAATTCTCCACTTGGAGAATGGATAAATGATGATGATGAATGCCAGACAATTTTACTCACCTCTTGTCAAGCAATTTAGGTGTGAATGGGTTAATATTTAACTACAAGGTTTGAAGGATAGGTTGAGGGCAGGATTGGCATATTGAAGGGGATTGATCCTCTCAGTTTGAAAAATTTCAATGCTTTTCCCTAGGTTAGTCTAAAATGTCATTTCCTGCCCAAACCTGCCGAGAAGGGGCACCCCACCCCTTCTCGGCAGGTTTGGGCGAAAAGATCGATATAGTGACAGAATGATTTCCTTTATTTTTAACCTATTGACCCCCGACTGGAATTAACAGAGAATTAACAGATTTTACTCTGTCTTACACCAGACAATTTTACTCATCAAACTGCAGGTGTTCCAGGGCATGAGGTGTTGGTGGCTTTGAGGTGTCAGTGGGTTGGTCCCCTACATTAAGCAAATCCAAAAATTCAGGATTGTTGAGGAAATGCAAATCCTGATATACTTGACATTCTGGCACGGTCACTTTCCCTCAATGTGGCATCTACCGGTAAGTGAAAGAACCAGCACCTGGCAAATAGCCTGACTCCTGTCTGTATTTTTTGTTTGTCTGGTCTAATCACTGAGATGTCCTTCAAGCTAATCCAGCCAAGTTGACCTCATGGTTATCTATCACTTCATATCCAGCACGCCCTCATAGAATAATTTTTAAATATCCTCTCTATTGTATCAATAATTTAATTATCTATTATAATAATAATAATAACAACTTTATTTATATCGCAATATATACAGAAAGCTCTATATCGCTTAACAATCACAAATTAAAAACTATACAAAAGAAAAAACTTAAAATGCATAAAAAGATAATACACAAAAAATTAATAATAAGTAGCTCTGAAAAGATGCGTCTTTATATAATAGAGTGTCAATCGAGTGTCGTAAAACCAAAACCAAAGTAATTACTTTGGCCAATCAAAACGGATGGAGACAATCTGGTAAACCAATCAAAATTCAAAACACAAAGTGCAGGAAAATGTGCACGCGCGAGCCACGATTGGTTTTGGTTTCACTTCTGATTGGTTGAAAAAGTGATGTGGGATCTTTGAACCAATCACTGAGTGAAGTAATCATAAACCAAAGCAATTCGCTAATTACTTTCGACACTCAATTGACAACCATTCTCACAATTATAATAATAACAACTTTATTTACGTGTCCATGGATTTAGCACTAGAGCACTAATTGGGGACACTAATGAAATTAACTCAAATCAAATCAAATCAAATGTTGGTTTTTGTGAAGTGGGGAAACCAGAGTACCCGGAGAAAAACCTCTCAGAGCAGAGAGGACAACCAACAAGCTCAACCCACATATGACGTCAAGTCTGGGAATTGATCCTGAGCCACACTGGTGGGAGGCGAGTGCTATCACCACTGCGCCACCACCCCTTCTCCTCACAATCTCCCCTATCTCCACGCATATCAATCTAAATAATCTAATGGACCATTTGCGAGTTACTGCTTGTCTCAGTTTCGAAGTGAGTCTTGGTATTCAACTATGGAAAGGGACGGGTTACGTTTTCTCAAACGTTGAAAATGGGTATGGGTAGAAAACTAGCACTTCCCATTACACTCTATAATAGTTTAGTCTATAGAAAGGGAAATGAGTTTGATTCACATAAGAATACGCAACTCATTTCCATTTGAATGGTTGTGCACCAGGACTCGCCTTGAAAGGACTCGCCTTGAAACTGAGGCATGCAGTAACTCGGAAATAGGCTATTTTAATAGGCCACTGTGGAAAAAAACCATAATACTCTTTTTTGTCCCTCCGAATTTTGCATAAAACATTGGTTTTGTTTTCTCTTAGGACCACTGTAAGTGATCTGCAAAAGGCATAACCCATCACTGCAGATGTACAAATGTGCATGTGTTAGTGTTAAAATATAAGACAAGGTGCAAGTGCTAAATAAATAATGATAAGAAAGTTACGGCACCAGCTTTTTTTTTTTAACATGGCACCTGACAGCCCTTTTGAATAATAATAATAATAATAATAATAATAATAATAATAATAATAATAATAATAATAATAATCCAATTATCTATTATGTCAGTAATCCAAGACTTCACATAATCGACCCACTCACCCTCGAGAACGTTTCGTTTTACGATCCGTTATGACTTCGGCGTAAATCACTTTTCCAAAGGAGTTGAAAAATTCTTTCAATTGCCTTGATTTTACCTTATAACTCACGTTGCCAACAAACACCTTACACTTATTTGCAACTATTCGAGTTTGGCGACAAAATTCCTCAGCTTTTTGTATTAAATCTGTAGATTGTAAAGGGCTTATTCCACTATTGAGACAGTTACTGTTTTGGACAAATGTGACAGGTTTTTCCGCGTGAACACTAGTACTGTCATCTGCTAATGCGGCAAACAGACCCTTGTTACATTCCTGCCTGTGAAGCGCTCTGAGTTTGTCCAAGTTTGGAGAACGTCTACTCATCTGCGTGCAAAGACGCTCGTCTTAGTGAAGTCTCGGATGCTCGGGAAAACACTTGTATCGATGAGTGTGAAACATCAGAAAAAGATGGCGGGTACTTCATATACGGAGAATTCTTTTGAACCCACCGCATCAGCCACTCGTTGGGGTATGAGCCAAAGTTGCGTCATGTATGGGGACACATGTGGGCTTACCCGCTAAAAAGCTGCAATACATGTAGTAGGTGTAGGTAAGTGTAGTACATGTAATACGTAGATGAAGTATGTGTAGTTCGTGTAGTACCTGTAGTAGTTAAAAGTCTCCGTTACGAGCCTAGGAAGGCCCATCAGGCCGGCGCTTTAATATCTCCGGTTTCCGTAACATGAACAGACTAGGAGTATTTCTACTCCCCCTGGATGGGATGCAAGTCCATCGCAGCATTCTCGCCGGTACCCATTTATACACCTGGGTGGAGAGAGAGGCACCGTGAACACAACACAATAGGAGGGAAAAAACAAAGTTCTTTGGGGCTCGGGATGCGGGATTTTGAAGAAAGATGGAAACGGGATTCGGGATTGCAATTGTGGATGGGACGCGGTATTTAGCATTATCACTAAGCGGGATCCGGGAAACCGTCACTTTGAAGCCCCGAGATCCGGGATTTCTGACGGGAAAAAATTAAAATGAACTCAACTTTCGCCGTTGACAACGACGAAAATATGCTGTAGCCAATAAGCTAGAATTATAGTCTGCAGACGACACCATCATCGCTGTTTGCGGCTTTACATGATATTCTTGATTGTGTGGCTCTTTTTTTATGAGAAGGGAAAGAACAGAAATTCAATTTTTGTGGGCACAACTTCTGTGGAAAGTCAAAACATTGAACAAATTCAGTCAAATATTCCTGGATAAAATGTTCCCACGGTTATAATTCCACATCGGAATCAACTGACAAAGATTAAACTTTCATTTCAACCTAACAAAAAAGTGATAGCAGCCCTGCTATTACTAAATCAACTGTAGTTGTAATTGACGACGAGGTTTGGACATCATGCTGTGACGTCATGACCGGGACCGGGATTGGCCGATAAAAACGTTCGGGATTTCGGGATTAAGGGAAAATTTTGGTCGGAATGGCGGGATTGAAGAATGAATGAGATATTAGTGGAAGAGAACAAAAACCAGGGTCTAGAGCTTGGTGATACTGGCTATAACTTTTCATTCCCTGTAAAGGATACATTAGCGATCTTTGGAATGGAAATTCAAAAAGACAATAATCTGGATTTATCTGGTCATATATCAAATGTGTGCAAAAAGATTAATAATCTACTTGACGTTTTGGTGCGCGTTCGGAACCTAATACATAGGGACACATTGCTTAAGGTTTACAAAGCGTTTAATTTACCATTTTTTTATTATTGCTTCTCTGTCTGGTATTTTTGTGGCTGGCGCAACACTGATAAACTAGCAGCGCTAAATAAGACAATAGTTAGATTTATATTTTCAGATTAACTGTCCTCTTACGACGGTCTTCTCACTAAAGTCAACTCTACATCTCTATGCAATAAGCGCATTAAAAAATTTTGTCATATTACTGTATAAAGGTGTCACGGTTTTTTAACGATTTTCCTGCTTGTATGAAAAATATGTTCTTCTTGTGATATTCGCGGAAATTATAGAACAACCAGTAAAGGTCTAAATTTTCTTTCTTACTTATCAGCTAAGTTGTAGAATGCGCTACCTGATTTTATCCGTACCACTGAGTTTACAGGATTTTTAAAAAGGAGAATCCAGAGCCTCATTTTTGTATCGCCGCTTTTCTTTTTAACGTATCTGTAAATATTATATATTTAGTGATGTATCCGTGTATGTCACATAATTTAGCTTTAAATGTAACGTCTCGAAGATATTAGCTCTTGTAGCTAATCTGAAATTCGAGATGAAATAAAGTTTATGTATGTATGTGTGTATGTTGCCTTTAGCAATGCGCGTGCGTACTCTCTGTAATCTGCGACTCCAGTGCGTTCCATATGAAAGATGCAATGACTTTCTCGATCAATATTAAAGCCATTGGGAGGCGCGGTGGCCTCATGGTTAGTGTGCTCTACTTCGGAGCGAATGGTCCGGGTTCGGGACCTGGCCGGGGACATTGTGTTGTGTTCTTGGGCAAGACACTTTACTCCCTCGTTGCCTCTCTTTATACACCCAGGTGTATAAATGGGTACCAGCGAAATGCTGGGGGTAACCTTGCGATGGACTAGCATCCCATCCAGGGGGGAGTAGAAATACTCCTAGTCGCTTCATCCTACAGAAACCGGGGATAAGGCAATCGAAATCTCTCCCTCACCGCTTACCGGGGGTAGGTATCTGGAAGCAGCGAGGGCCCAACCGTGTCCCGGGCACGCGGGTCGAAATCTTGGGCTTAATCGTCAAAGTACGACGCTCAGGCGTGATGTCTAGAGGTACCGCTACTATCCCTTTTCCTCTGTTGTTCAAACATTTCGTCAGCGCATGCGTAAATGTTCTGGCGCTCCGATATATACGATACCAAAAAGAATGCTGGTTTGTACAAGGAATTGGCATTTCAGTTGATTCTACGGGCCAAAATGTAACGTAAGGATCATGTCTAGTCCTCTCGCATAGGACACAGATAAATCATCCCGTCGTTTATTTAGAAGATTTAGCCTGGCAGCTTGGAAGAATAAAGAAGAAGAAAAATGACTAATTTTGTCGATAGCGTCAACGGTTCAATGTCCTAGTTCCTACTTTATAAAAGGAAAGGAAAGGAAAGGAACTTTATTTAAGTGTCTAATCTTCTAGCACTGTAGAGCACTAATCGGGGACACTGTAAATTGAAATTAACAAGTTAACGCAAACCAATGCGTTTCCAAAGTGGCCCGGGTTCGATTCCCAGGACTCGGCGTCATATGTGGGTTGAGTTTGTTGGTTCTCTACTCTGCACCGAGAGGTTTTTCTCCGGGTACTCCGGTTTTCTCCTCTCCTCAAAAACCAAAATTTGATTTGATAAAAGCAATATTTTCCCTAATTTAGCGCTTGTTCGAGAGTTGTCATCACCCGTAACGAGTCAGATGTCCTTAGCAACCAAAACAGGATTTCAGTACCCTGTGGTGATAGCAAGAATTTGCCTGGTATCTCCACGCGCACCCTCGCGGCGCACTTCTTATACCCCCCCCCCCCCCCCCGCGGGATTTTATCGAGACGTGGGGCCGAAAGTGTGTATTGTGTAAAATAGAACAAGTCTCCTTTCGAGTGTTCTTTTTTAATCTCGCAATTCATACTTTGAGGGAATGCGGTGCTGGGCCTTACTCCCGGATGTTTGGCCTTGTATGGTTGGGTTTTCCGACGCCCGTGTGGAGTTTCTCACCGCCCTGTTCCCTTGTTTTTATGATGTTTGTTCACCATATCAGTTTTCATTGTCTTGTAAATAAGATTCTACGCAACTTTGTAAATAGAATATCCGTAACTTTATTGCATCTTCTCCAACCCCTCAGGAAATGTACTGTTTCATCTTGTATTTTCTCTTAGAGTAAATTAGTAACACTTTCATTTTCAAGTAAGGGGCGTGCAGTAGAGCTTTCTCTACACCGTCCATTGTAAATATGTAAACTAGAAATAGCTTTCACTACATCTGCCCCCGCCCAAGATTGTATGAAAGGCAGTTGAGATACGATTACGAATTATATGCTGAACCTGTCGCCCCTGTTTCCGATTTGCTTCTGACAAATCGTCGCCCTTGTTTCTGATTTGTGTCCGGACAAAATCAATTTCTGAGCCAGGAAACTCGATTTGCATCAGATCTGCTTCAATGTTTGATTTTTTCAATCGCTAACCCGAACAGCACTTTGGTTCTTCTTGCGAGTTTTTACTTCAGTCGTGACTCCTAAAACACCTCGATCGTGTCGAGTAGGACAATCACAGGCCAATACCACTTGCACGCCCGTTTAGAGCGATTTTCAATTGAGAGTCAGAAAACCAAAACCAAAGTAATTACTTTGGCCAATCAAAAAGGACGGAGACAATCCAGTAAACCAATCAAAACCCGAAGTAATTACACGTAGCCGACACAAAGCGCGGGAAAATGTGCACGTGCGAACCACGATTGGTTTTGGTTTCACTTCTGATAGGCTGAAAAAGTGGCGAGAGAACTTTGAACCAATCACTGAGTGAGGTAATCATAAACCAAAGGAATTCGCTAATTACTTTCGAGACTCAATTGAAAACCACTCGAAGCAATACCAATACCACCTTACGCGCCCGGTTGAGGAGATCGAGATTGATTTCCTCTACGATATCTTCCAATTTATACATTTACCCTTTTACGCGGGGACCTCTGGGTTGCCTCCTCGGGTTTTACCCCTGCGGGGGCAATAAAAGGGAAGGAAGTGCCGCCCAGTTACTTGCAGTATTTCAATGTGAATAAATTCCTGAGGATTATCTTCTATATTGACACTTCTAACGTAAAAGATTGTTTGACAGATTTTTCTTTCCAAGTTTTAATTAAATTAATTCGTTCAAACATGGCGTTTGAAGAGGATAATGCGGTCTATTGTGGGAGAGCGACGATCTTATAACGGGAGTTACTAGGAGTTGGAGCGATTTGGTCGAATATCAGTAAGGCAAACATCAAACCTTTCGGCGAACTAAAGAAAACTCAGTTGCAGCATAGCAGATGAGGTGATACTGTAATCCCATCGAAGAAGTTTTTCTCTTCCAGGCCAATCGGATTTAATGGCTTGCTCGTATATGTTAGGATTTGCTTGTATACGCTTCAAATGGATAGCACGATTGAATCGGCTGGATTAATTGATGTATCTTTTATGCCCAACCAAACGAGGAAACAATGTCACAGTGACACAAAAACTTTATTTCTCGCGATGTTTCCCTTTTTTCGAGCCGCAAGAAACATTGCAGAAGGGAAACAATGTTCCGTCCTTTGCGATAACACAAGATCTACAAATGCCGGATTGGAAAAAAATTAAATGCCCCTCGAAAATGTGTTACCGCTAAAATTAAAGTTCATGCAGCGAGCGGGATAACAATACAGTAACAACATTTCATTCATAGCACTAAAGCGTTATCTTCACCAACAGAGCTTTTTTTTTTTAACTTGAAGGAACTTATTTAATTTCCGTAACTAGAAACGTTTTGACATCGGCAAGTTCTGTTTCGACTATCCGAGATAATTATTGGTACAGTGAATTGTTAACATCCCAGCGGAGATTAGGCTGTTTCCGAGTTCATGTCTGTCTCTTCTTCAACGCGAGTGTAAGTACAAAGTTTTTCTTATGAAAATTAGTTTTCATTCATATGTTCTTCGCACTTAGACTCGTTGCGTCCAAAAAGGAAGACCTAAGAGCTAAGACCCCGGCATAACCTAAGAGCTATTTAAAAACCCACTAATTCGCGACAAACTACAAAGGTAAGGACGGCTGGTTTATTAAACGCATTGTCCGAATCCAAGAAAAACAAAATCGATGGGGTCTTTGTTTCGTAGAAATGCTCGCCTCAAAACTACAAAACGCAGACACTCACGCTTTATTTGACTCCCATACAGTGAAATCTATGGGGTTTACAAAAAAACAAAAACCCTCAGTAAGTAACGCCTTGTCACAGCCGAAAGAGAAGAAGAGGGTGCTTGTTACTTTTGCAGAAACTTCGAGAAAAATAATTGCACCCAGGGAAAACAAAATGAAGCTCTCTTACGATCTGATGGACATTTTTGAAAAGGTCAACCGGTTCAAAACTATGCGGAGAAAGCAGAACTTTGCAAGTGATCTTGATATCCAAAAAAAATTGGAGGTAATAGCGCATTTTTCAATGTTCATTAGGCTTCCAGTTGGAAAAGAACGCCATACATTGCTTTGTAGTTCACAGCTTTTTACAAATATTGTTGATTAATCATCTTTGAAAAGTACGTGGTTACCCCAATTTTCTTTCTGGATTTCAATAACACTTGTTGAGATCTGCTTTTCCTCCGTAAACCGCGCAAAAATGCATTTGAATTAGTAGGCACCGTCCTTAACAAGAACTATTAACATCAATTGCAAGTAAGCAAAAGCAACGCAGTCAAGAACTTCAAGCAGGCAAAGCATCTCAAGCGAGCAAAGCACCGCAATCAGGCACTTCAAGCAAGCAAAGCACCTCAGTCAAGCGGGCAAAGCACCTCAAGCAGTCAAAGCACCTCAAGCTGGGAAAGCACTTCAACTGAGGAAGCAAAGCAACGCAAGCAGGCAAGACACCTCAGAGAAAACAAAGCACCTCAAGCGGGCAAAGGAAAGCAAAAGGAAAGTAACTTTATTTAAGTGTCTAGTCGTTCTAGTGATGGAACACTAATTGGGGACACTTTAAACTGAAATTAACAATGAACGCAAATCAAGTCAAATGTTGGTTTTTGAGGAGAGGGGAAACCGGAGTACCCGGAGAAAACCTCTCGGTGCAGAGTAGAGAACCAACAAACTCAACCCACATATGGCGTCGAGTCTGGGAATCGAACCCGGGCCACATAGGTGGGAGGTAAGTGCTCTCACCGCTGCGCCATCCCTGCACCCCAAGAACAAGCAAGCCAAGCAGACAAAGCATCTAAAGTAAAGCATCTCAAGAAGGCAAAGCACCTCAAGCGGTTCAAGCTTCTAAAGGAAGAGCAAGGCAAGCGCGTCAAGGATGGCTTGTAAGAGATATCTGTAGGGAGACTATGTGGAAAGTTAGCATGGAATATATGCCGAGCGGAAATAGATAAGACTTCCGGTCATGTACACATGAAGACGAGGGTGAACTGTTCGCAGAGTGTGCGTGAGAAAGTCCAAAAATTCTGAGGAGATTGTCTGTAGTTGTTGTCCTCGAGTGTTAGACGACAAATTTTGTTCGGGCATCCATCTAAATGAGTGCAGATAAGCAAGGTGCTCTTCTACTTAAGAAACAACTTGCAGGTAGACTATTTTTCAAGTTTCCAAGACACACTGACGTTCTCTGTTCAATGTTTGTGCGAGCAATTTCAATGCATGGCAAATTCAGTGGCGTCGTTTTGTTTTTCTTAAGATCTTGACAAGAATGGTGCTGAGGGATTTTCGGCTGGCCTTATAGACGATGACAATCTTTTTAAGTGGGAATTAATGATCGTAGGACCACCGGAAACTTTCTAGTAAGTTTTCTTTACGGTAGTTTCAGTGTCGTAATTAATCGTAACATGTAAGCTTACATACAGTAAGTTTTATCTATCAAGAATTGTCAAGTTTGTCATCAAATTTAACCTCATTTTCTCCTTTATTATCTCAGCGAGGGAGGCTTGTTCAAAGCACATTTATACTTTCCTAAGGAATATCCACAGAGACCACCGAAAATGAGATTTATCTCAGAGTTTTGGCACCCCAATGGTGAGTTCACCTTGTAGGTGGCGATTCAGCAGCGTGCTTTCTTTAATATACATTTCCTCAACACGTTGTTTTGCTCTTTGTTCGGTGTCGTAATTTTTTTTTTCCGAAAACCTACATCTTCCAAGAAATGAGGATATTTTCGTCGAAGATCAAGAAAGAAATTTAATGTCGTAGAAAACTCCTTTGTCTTCAATTCTAATTAATTTGAAGCTTCATGTAAATCTAATTCAGTAAGCTTAACGCTTGTCCTCAGAAATGATAGTGATAATAATTACTGGTTGAAATAATAATTATAGTCAGTAATAAAATTACAGGAAAGAAGATGAAAAATGGTAATTTAAGGTTGAGATTTAAATCCTGTAAAAATAATTTAAATTTTCATGCAAATTAAAATAATATTCTACTTATCTGTCATTGTAAGTATGCTACGGTTTGATATTTCAGGAACGGCATTTGATCTTATGGGTATTTGTGCAATACAAATAAGTAACAATTATTCGCCGAAGGCAAAGTGATTATCGGTGAATATTCACCGAGACGAAGTCGAGGTGAATATTCACTGATAATTACTGAGCCTGAGGCGAAGAATTGTTTTAGTATAAATACACAGGTGATTATTTCAAAAAAGAGAAAAAAAAAAACATTTCAACACGAAATCATCTTTACTTACAGTGGCAAAATGACTACTGGCAGCCATTTTGTCCGTTGAGGTGATTATGGGCTGATAATCCGAGATAGCGAGCCAATGAGAGCGCGCGATTTTGTATAATCACTTGTGTATTTATACTAATAAATATTATTACTATTATGCCGATGAGTGTACTCCTCCCAGTGGTGCTGGTAGAGACCCCTGAAGGGAGAAGTGAACATATGACAGAGATTTGATAGTGAGGCGAAAGGAGAGTTATTGTTGAATTTCTTCATAGCGTTTCTTGAGACTTCTCGATCATGATCAAGTGCTATCGAGAGAGGCTGGGTTCCAGAGACGCACATGAGCCTTGGGCTGCTTTCAACCCCATTTACAGGGAAAGAACGTCTTTGAAAGCTACATCAAGGCGTCAGGCCATTGCAGGGGTTTCAATAACTGTTGAAGTAGATGCCTTGGCTAATCAATGTAAGCGGTAGTCACTCTCACTTTTAAGTAAGAGTAACCAGTGGTGAAGGGCAAATTTCTGACAAACAGACGGCGGTATACCACTGGTGACCGGCTTCTAATGAAACGGTCCCTGCCAATGTCGTGGAAAGTTTTGATCGTGCTTGGGAGAGAGGGACCAATGGCTGTGAAGATTGACAAGGAAAGGTGATAAGGTTGATGACCATGGTGCGATTGGGAGAAGTGGAAAGGATGGAAGGATAGGGAGGAACAAATATAAGTGGACATATCAGGAGGTTGTTCTGTCTACAGAAAGTCAAGAATTATTATTGTTATTGTTATTATCATTAGTTCTAGCTGTATCATTTTATTTTTTCATTTATTAGCCAGAAAAAAAAATTAACAATTTAATACATTGCATATAAAATTAATAAATATAATTATGAAAAAGCTAAAGGATTTGAAGTAACATTTATTACATAAAATAAGATATTTTTTTCCTGGCGAGGAACCATAAAAGAATCCATGAGGGGCTTATTACAATGTACATGTACTATGATCTTGCTCCCTAACTTATGACTATAAAAGAAATACAAGAGTGGGGAAATCAGATTGTATTATCAATTAAGATAAGATAGCAAGCAGAACAGGACATACTAAACATACAGAGCGGAGGGGTTGGCGCAGTGGTAAGATCTCTGCCTTCCAACCCTAAGGTCCCGGGTTCCATTCCCGGTTCTGCCGAGACTGGAATATTTGGCGACCTTCTTTCCCGCTAAAGTTCACTCAGCTTTCCATCCTTCCGAGGTCGGTGAAATGAGTACCAGCATGCATGGACTGCTTAGAAGCGGCTGCAATTTGCGCCTGTATATGCTTCCAGTCCGCTGGGGGTAAATTGATCATTGTAAAGCGCCCTTGAGACGTTAGTGATAAGGGCGCTATATAAATGCACCACTTTACTTTACTTTTTACAAAAAGCAGCAAAAATAAGTAAGTAGATAAATGAATAAACAAATCAATTATGTCTTTGTGGAAAATCAGCTAAGGAGAAATGGTTTCAATCTTGATTTAGAAGGGGATAGTGGCAGCACTTTGCATACTTTGATTTAAGGAACTGAATTTTAAATCTTGGACCTTGAAATCTTATAGCAAAACGTCTAATATTCGTTCGGGCAGGAAATAAGCAGAAAGTATTGAAATTTTTAGTATCATATGAAAGAACTTGATTACTCATTGAAAACATTTCTTTGAATTCATCAAGAAGAAGGCCTATTAATTTTTATAAAAGTTCATAAAGTACATCACAGGACTCATGATTGTCACATGATACTAGTTTGTAGTTTAAGCCTACTTCCAGTTTGTCTCCTGCATGGTTAGTGATAGAGCATTGCAACTAGTTATCTGAAGATTGTAGTTTGACTAAAAGATAAATGGAAGTGATATCTGAGTAATTATTATGAGTAAGTTATGTGATTTGAAGATACAAGTGTTTAGTTTGTTTTTCTTCCTTTCAGAATCAATCATTGATATAAGTAACTCTGGTTAGAGGATCCCAGTCATCCATGCCTTTGTTTTTGTTTACATCAGGGAGTTTTGGTGTTGTATTACTCTTGGGACTTGACCAAACCAAAAATAATCACGTGAAAATACAAGATTAAAAAAACTTATTTTCATCGGCTCACCAATAGTAATTTTATTTGATACCCAAGCAGTTGGCAATGACAACAAGGCAAGATACTTTAATTTTAAATTACTTTAATTCGTTGCTCGGGCAGTACTCTGGAAATAATGCAAGCAGTTAGCGACTCAGTCTGGCAAAAGAAACTAAAGATGGTTTCATTTGTTGTGCACACAATAGACACTTTTTCTACATTCCTAGAATTTCTTCCTTTTTTATTTTACCAAGTCTTCACATGGGTGTTAAATCCAGCAATAATTTCTTCTTCCTGTAAATTAACCTAACCCAAACCCTAACCCTAACACAAGCTGACCTCCATTAATAGTTTTTACTTTCCAGACCAAAAATCAAAATATTTCACACAGAAGCTTGCTCAGTTCCACAAAATCTGGTTTAAGGGTGAGAAAATGAAATGAACAGTGTAAAGGTAAAGGCTTTACAGATTGTGATAGAGATCAGTATTCAAATGTTTGCCTGTGTTCAGTGCGTTGTGTGTGTTGTGTGTTGAGTGGATGATCAACGCATAACAGTATTTGAACCAGAATCATCGAACTGACGGTGAATTTGCTGTTCTTGATTCCTTGCAATGTAGTACAAGAAATTATTTCTTCACTTTCCAGAAATGATATTACATTAATTCTGATCATTCTTTCCATTAAATGCCCTCTGGTCTTCAAGGATATCACAGTTAAATAATTGCGGTACTCATCGCTGCCACTCCAAGAGATGGTTCAACAATAATTTCCCTTTCCACTCTAGAACATGTTGTGAAGAGCAAGTTCTACATAAATAATCATAGAAAATGAAAATTCAATAGATGTAGCCGTGCTTTCAGTACGTTTTGCAGTAGGTGGCTGTGGAATCCTGAGTGCCGAAGGCATGAGCCTCTAGGCATGCTCCCCCAGAAAATTTCGAAATACACAAGCTTGGAAATGCCATTTCCAGCATTTTTCAAAAGGTGTTTCCCCCTAAACGGCAATGGAAATTAGGCAGTAAAACACTCCAATTATAGTCATTTTTGATAGAAATCGCCGGTCTATTAGTATTTACACTCAGTAAATACATTATAGGCAGGCTGTCGTGTAAATTGAGCACTAAACCGTAAATATGTTATGTGCGCAGTTCTTGTTACGTTACTAATTGTTACGATTTTCGTTACCTTTGTTTGAATATATACTTTAGACAATTTTTTCCATAATTTGGAGTTTAGTGAAGCAAGAAAAGCGATTTTATTTTTGTGATAGAGAACAGTGGGAAAACACCTACAAAGCAAAACTTTCAAATGGTCGTAAGTGTGAAGTAGGCGGTGGGATGGACCAAAGTACCCATCAGTCTATTGCCGGCAGCTGCCTTCTATTGAAACCTCTGCATAGCTCATTTTTCTGTGGAAAACAGAATTGTATAGCCCAGTTGTTGTTCAATGGAAACAGATTACTTTTAACAGTCACAGAATTCTGAGTTTTGGGGGCACTGAAAATGGCGACTGAAGTGTTGTGGGTGTGCAATGTAAAGTAGGTGAGCGAGATTCTTTAATGGTTACAGCTGTATGCCGTGTTGCATAATTGGACTGAGAAGAGTTTTTTTCTGACTTTGATTATAAAGCTCTTTTTAAAAGTGCATTATTTATTTGACATTGCACATGCATGCATCATGAGTATTGTGAAAAAAAATGTTGATGCTTTTTCATTATAATAATTATTTTTCCTAGTAGGCGAAGCATAAACTTGAATACTCCGGATATTTTGTGGCTTTTGAGCTCTCCTGAGCTCTTTGTCACATGACTGGTGTTGTTGGTGACGTCATCCTCGGAAGTAGGCGGGAAATTCGAAGGTTTCCGAGCGGCCCCCCTCCCTCTGTTCCTGAGGAGGTTGGTCCAGATGGGGGACAAGTTGTAGCGGCCTCCGTCCTTGTTGAGTGAAAGGCATAGAGTCCGAATGTGGATGGCTTCCTTCACACCTCTTTCAAACCACCTTGGTTCAACCTCCAAAATCTCTGCATTAGCAATATCGATGGAATGCCCCGGTTCAGTAGTGTGTATGTGCCTGGACACCTCGGAAGTAGAGGAGCTGGGGCGTCTGTGCTCCATGAATCTGGCCTTGAACGACCGTTCTGTCTCTGCTACGTACATCCCAGCCTACTTCAAACCATCTAATACCTTACGGCAACTACTGGTCAGGCCTAAGGACAAACTGGACAAACTCCAAGTCACGGGTCCAGTTTACCACATTCCATGTGAGGATTGTCCTGCATCTTATGTAGGAGAGACAGAACGGTCGTTCAAGGCCCGATTCATGGAGCACCAGAGTCGATACTTTCCCATTCAATCTCTGCAACAACATTCCTAAAGGTAGAGAAAGGAAATCAATACTTGGTGATGGGATATTAAAGCTGATCAAACTGTGCTTAAAAGTGCCTATCACCGTAGCCTGTTCTATTTAATATTTAAAAATATGTGTACCATAAACCTAGTTATTTCTTCCATTCCTTTTCCTTGCTCAGTCCTGGATTAAGGAACAAATAGCTTAATTTATGATTTTTTTTAAACCAGGAAACATCTGTTTGAATAAAAAACTCAAATTGCTAGTAACAGCACCAAAATGTGTTTGGTACAAAGGCAAGTTTTTGAATACATTAAGCACTTAAAGTCATTGCAATAATTATTACTCAAACTGGTAGTTCCATTTCTTGGGTGCATCTCATTTGTGTCTTCTCTTAAAATAGAACTATTCCTGCATGGATTTGAAATCAAGTCTAGAACTTGACCTTTTGGCTCTTACATCATGTACATGTATTTGTTCTCTGATCTTAATAGTTCACAAAGATGGTGAAGTTTGTATCTCCATCCTTCATGAGCCTGGTGAAGACAAGTATGGTTATGAACATGCATCGGAGCGCTGGCTTCCTGTTCACACTGTTGAAACAATCCTCATGAGTGTCATTTCTATGATTTCTGATCCAAATGACGAGTCTCCGGCAAATGTGGATGCTGCAGTAAGTTAGTTTAAACCAAAAAATGTTCTTGTTTGTATACTGTAGGTAATGGCATGATTTCGATTGCAATTTGGAATAAATAAGCAAGAGTAAATTTTTTCAAAGATGCACAATTTGTAGTGTTTGAAAAAAAATTACAATTGCTAATTTATTTCAAATTGCACAAGAAAAATCATAAGATTGAGATGGTTAAACAGAAGACACGCAATTACAGACTGAAAAATTGCGCCATCCAGTGCTCAATTTGATTGGCTATCAATGCAAAAATTTCACTTTTTTTGCACTCTGTTTGGGATTACCCTGGTATCGACGTGCTCGCTGCCAATCAAAGCGCTGAAATGTTTGCATGTATAATTATTAACTGTGGATCGAATTGCACTTTCACTGTATCTGTTAAGCTAGTTCACAAGCCAAAAAATTATCAAACAAGTCTATGTAATTAGTAAACACTTTACGCCATTTTGTACGGCCAGGGGTCATCGCGCGCGGCCGGTTACGGCCGGTTTAGGTGTCAATGGGTTAAATTAAGAAATATTAGTGAGCTTGTATGTTTGCAGTGATAATCCTTCATCATGGTGAATTTGTGCTGATGAAGTTTTAAGTCAGTCTTGAAACATCAACTCACAAGTCTTTGTCGTGGTAGTAAGTTTACCAGTTATTCATTTGAGAAAAACAACTTTTCGTGTTTCACTCCCCTTCAACGCAGCAAGACAGTTTCTTTAGAAACTACACTGTAACTGCTTAGTTTACAGGTGTAACATTTTTGCATTGACAAACACACTCTGACACCAGTGTTGTGATATGATTCTAAAACCATGCATGGTTGCAATAAGTCCCAGAGAATTTATACCATCCACTGACATGTTATTACACCACTCATGAATTTGATTCTTATGATGACTTCTGCTCAGGTTGTCAAAGCATCAGTCAATATCATACTAAACAGTCCTTCTCAGGGCTACACTCACCAGGACAATCATACATAACTTAATGATTATATAACTCCTGGGTAAAACCATTTACAAATTTGTAAAATCGTTTTGTTGTCAAGATGTTATACGTTGTTTCAAAAGGTTAGGAAAATTTTGTACATGAAGTTTTTTTTCTTCTTGCCATTTTGGTTGTAATACAAGATCGTGAAGTGTTAAATAAACCATCTCAAGTTTGGTACATATATCATGCAGTATTAAAGGCCCATATTCACCCTAAGTTGTAACAGTTGTTGCATGTTGTGGAACAATTTCCCGCCAATCAGATCGCTACGATAAGATAAGCAATGCTAGTTTCCATAAAAAAACACAAATGGTCGAAAAGCCTGTCGGTTGAGGGTGGGCCTTTAAGATGACCTTATCATAAAGCTCCCAACACTTTTTGGACAAGTGCAAATATGAAAAGAAGGTCTCATGCTAGTTTGTGGCACATCTTGTATTCTCTTTTGCAGAAGGACTGGCGGGAGGATTACTATGGAGAATTTAAGAAGAAAGTAAAACGTTGTGTAAGAAAAAGTCAGGAAGATATGTGATTGTACAGACTTTGTACATTTAATCCAGTTATATAAGTACTGTAATGCATGAAATAGATTATTGTAACATTAGTAAATTCTTTTAGAGCAATGATACCAGGGGTTTCAGTTTAGTAATATTATTATTATTTTGTTGCGGGTAATCTTTCTTTTGTGTTGTACTAGTTTTCCTTCTGTTGCATTATTTTTGTAACGAAGGTTTGTCTCCAATCAGTTCACTCCTGGAAGCATCTAAACACAGCCACATAGTAATTTTTGCAAAATTGACCTACCGAGCCTCATTAGCAAGTACTCAAATGAAGAGCATATTGTTGTTTTCTAATGAGACTTTGCAGGCTTCTCAACGCAATGAAATAATAATAAGACAACCATTGTTTTGAGTGAGGCCCTCAGTACCCACGCGACCAATGATAAAGAAAGTGCTCAGAGGCATACTGTATGACCCGCATGCTGCGGACCTGGCAGTTAAATTATGTAGCACTGTTTTGTAATATATTCCTGGCCTTGCTTCTCTGTGCTATTTTTGGATTGATGCATATTGGAATGTGTATTTAACAATGCAGTCTCATAGTAGATAATAAAATAATAATAAAGAGTTGGTCGGGAAAAATATGCACGAGTTCCGATAAATGTTCTTGTGGCATACAGTATGAAAAAAATAAAAAGCTCACGTTTGTGATAATTCCTCTTCTGCTGAGATAATTATAATTATTATGAAGGTTTGTATCTTACAGAAGTATTTTCTTTTCAAAAGTGAAGTGTCTAACGTATTTTGTTTCCTTCTCTAGATTT
>NC_090879.1:8358159-8403159 GCF_036669935.1 Montipora foliosa
CTAACCTGACTTCGTGTTTTACACATACGTCCCTGAAGAGGTTCCTGTTGTTTCTTAAGTCTTTTTGATTTCACACATCTTGATTGAGACTTTAGTGATGCCTGTCTTTCCTTTGACCCTTGTTTCCTCTTTGTAACACAATCCTTTTTTTTCTTTGTCCTTGAATTCTTATCATGATTACCAAAGGGTACCCAGTCAGTGTTTAACTCATCTTTAAATAAAAAGCAACAACAACAAAACAAACTTTAATGTGTTTGTGGAGGTTCTTTCACTAGCTTTAAGGGTTCTAGAATCTTTTTCAATGATTTTAGTACTCCCGTCACTTAACTCTCGCCTCACTGGTTCTTGGGGGGGGGGGGGGGGGAATGAGCTTTGTGTGACAACCAAAAAACAGCTGCGAAGGAGACTAGTGGATGGAGTTAGGTGCCATAAAAGTCACAAAAGAAGTGGACTGCCAATATTATTGACCATTTACTCAATCAATGGCTGTAATAATAATTATTGTCATTATTACTAACCATATGTTTTTTCTCATTCCCCATTTTTCTGCATTATCTATTGCAGAATTTCTGCTGGTATGGGTAGACTTGAAAGCAAGTATGCCACTTTGACCACTAAGCACATGGACCTCTGTGTTTTTTAATTTTTGATTACCTACAGTAGATACTCTGAAGAATTGAATATATTTCCAGAGCTAAGGGTGGCGCCTTCTATTGTTATTGCGCATACGTTCTGCACATCTTGGGATACTCGGGTTTCCTATCAGTAATGCTTACTAGAGCTTATTAGAGCGGAGGGGTTGGGACAGTGGTGAGATCTCTGCCTTCCAACCCTAAGGTCCCGGGTTCCATTCCCGGTTCTGCCGAGACTGGAATATTTGGCGACCTTCTTTCCCGCTAAAGTTCACTCAGCTTTCCATCCTTCCGAGGTCGGCAAAATGAGTACCAGCATGCATGGACTGCTTAGAAGCGGCTGCAATTTGCGCCTGTATATGCTTCCAGTCTGCTGGGGGTAAATTGATCATTGTAAAGCGCTTTGAGACGTTGTGATAAGGGTACTATATAAATGCACCACTTTACTTTACTTTACTTTTACTAATACGGGGTATTTTTGTGCGGTTTAATACTATCCAGAGAAAGTAGATCGTAGTAAGTACTCTTGGTATCCAAAAAGGAAATTGGGGATCACTATGCATTTTTGAGAGATTATTAAGCTTCAATTTGAGAAAGAATGCCATACATTGCCTCGTGTTTTAAAGCTTTTTACAAATATTATTCATCAATTATCTTTGAAAAATGATTGGTTACCCCCTATTTTCTTTTAGGGTTTCAATAGCACTTCTTAAGATGTACATTTCCTGCATAATCAGAAACCGGGGCAAAAATACCTTTGAATTAGTAGGCACCGTCCTTAAGATACCAATGTGCAAATTGAGTTGCTGTCATTGCCTTTTCCATGTGATCATGAAGTTGTCCGAATTTGCACTTGAATGCATATGTCCACTTGCAAAGCAAGTTTGAACCGTGTTTAAAGGGCAAACCTACCTGCTGACTCATCACTAACTATGAAACTGTCGGTACTTGCTGGTGAGAGACAAGCCTGCTCTCCAGTCACCTGAGATAAACTAAATGACAAGAACAGTCAATGCATTTGACAATCAATCAAGACATCAAATAACGTACAAGATTTCGAAAAAGTCGACCTAATCATTTTAACTCAATAGGAAAAGCTGTCGATAGTTAGGTCCTTAACCTACTGACTCCTGGGAGTGACACTTGACAGATTTTACTCATCAAAATAATGGGGGTGTTGTGGGGGGTCTGAGAAGTGAATGGATTAACCAATCAAAACCTATGTCCCCTCCATTAACACAATGACTCCTGGGAGTGAGACAAATGACAGATTTTACTCTGTCTATTACCAGACCACTTTATTTGTCAACTGGGGCATCCGGGGGCACCTGATGTAAGGAGTGAATGGGTTAAGGCACTGTTACGCTGTGAAATGTTACGTGCAACTTGTCTCGCAATGTTTTGGCGACATTGTGTAGCGGGCCAAGTTGCACAAAACATTTCACAGTGTAACATACCCTGCAACGGCCAAAATCGTTGCAAGACAAGTTGCAAGACAAGTTGCCAAAAGTAGGATTAAGTTCTACTTTTTCATGCAACTTGTCTCACAATCATTTTGGCCGTTGCAGGGTATGTTACATTGTGAAATGTTTCATGCAACTTGCCCCACCACAGTGTTGCCAAAACATTGCGAGGCAAGTTGCACAAAACATCTCACAGTGTAAAAGTGCCTTTAAGCAAAGATGGCTCTGTTTCCCATTCATTTTCTTGAAACCAAGTCCAGAGGGCACACAAACCAGGGAAGGACACCTAACATCAAAAGAATATATATAATACCTGACAAAAGAGTTTATTGTACTTCTAGAGGATCTCCTGTGTATGATTTGTTTGTTACGCAAAGCATAGGGGCTAACTCTTGATGGTAAAATTTCAACATCACTATCTTCAGCATCACTTCCGTCATCGTCATCAGTATCAATTTTTTCACAGTCAAGATTGGAATCGTGTCCATCAAAATCATCATCCCTACTATGAGCTGAGTAAAGATACGCTTGCAGTGCTTCATCTGTATCATCAATGAAGGAGTCTTCCAAGTCATACTGATCAAGCTCTGGCTGCCTGGATGTACCTGTGAGATCTCTGACATTCTGGAATCAAGAAGGGATTAAGGGAGCATGTCCAAATTAATATTGGAAATTTTGCTTCCGATGTAACTATAGGCATTTTCCAATTCCGATAAGAAAAGAGCAGAACTAAAAAAATTTCTGCTCCAAGGTTCTCACTTCCAATGCAATCGTAGAATCTCCAGGTTTTCCGATTGCTCAGACATCACATGTCATCATGCAGTACCAGAAGAAAGGACCTGGGACGCTATCATGCAAGGCACAATTTTTTAAGTAAAAATAAAATGACCCAAGTGCCTACTGCATTTCATCATTACATTAATTAACACCCTATCACTTTGAGAAATTAATAAAAGTGAATTGTTTCACTCCATGCTTACAATTCTTATGTACTGTAAAAGTGAAAGAACAAGAAGAACTTCTGTTATACATCCCACATGTAAAAATTTAAGGCCTGAAGCTTGTGTGGGTGTGCATGGAAAAGAGAATTTTGAAAAGAATAAATAACATTCAAAGATTAACCCATTGACCCCTGAGAGTGAGACTCAGAGATTTTACTCTGGTTAACGTCAGACAATTTTACTTGCAGATTGGGGGCGCTTTAAGTGTATTTTGTATTTTATTTTCCTCCATTTCCAGTTAACCTACAAAGGACCAGGGCCCGGTTCCTCGAAAGCCGATTAACTTAATCCAGGATTAGCGTAAACTTTTGTTTCATGTTTTCAACTTTTTGGTGAAAGTTTCTTTTGCTTAATTTTGTTTTTCAAGATTGAGGCGTTCTCATGTACAGTTCTGCCAAAAATCTGCGTTGAACAGCATTTGGGAGTAGAGAAATAAACTGCTTGGTTAATTTTAAATCTTAGATTAGCGTTAATCGGCTTTTGAGCAACTGGGCCCAGGGAAGTTCCAATTCATCACTGTCAAAAGAAAAAAGTAACGGAGAAGGGCAAACAAACTATAGTAAGCTAATTACATGCCCTTGAATAAAATAAAATTACATTTTTTCGAAGATAAACAAAAAGCATAAATATGAGAGGGGAAACAAAGAAACTAAACAGATTAAGGGCACACAGACGGATTTTTCGCACGTTGCTAAGGAAGTGAAATGTTACTTCCGGTGACTGACGTCATCATATCATGAGCTGAAAGAAAGAAAACCCACTCACAAGCAAAAGTCGCCGCAGAAACTGTTGTTTCCATCGAAGGTTTTTCCTCGCCCTTCCTCGCGCTCATTCTCAGATCAACTGCGCATGCATAAATGAACTGACTTCCGGTTTGCAAACAAAGTTAAATTTCCGGCGGTCTTTAAATTTAATTATTTTTTTTATATATGGCACGTTTCACCCCCAAATACAGAACACAGCTAAGCATTGATTTTTTTCAAATCATCTTTTTTGAAAATGTTATGAGTATTTAAGTATCATTTATCTCTTTAAAAAGAACATTTTCCAAAATAAGAAGAAAACCATGCTTCGCTGGATGCAAAAACGAATACAAATTATCAAACCACTGATTAAATACCCAAATTGCGTAGCACGTAGACAAATTTAGAGTTTTCTTTTATTGGTCACGTGGCCATGGGCGTGGCATGATGACGTCATATTTAGGGTCATTGGTTTACAAAAGTTGGAAATTGACCAAAATAATGCCAAATTCTCTCAAATTACTTAACCATTACATTCTTAGCAACGCACCCCAAAAAATACGTCAGTGGGCCCTTAAGGTTGAATGGAAGTTAAAAGGTCTGTTGAGCATTAATTAGCACTGAGCAAGGTAATACATGTAAATTGCTCTTTTGTTGGCTTCCCACATATGTAGAGGAATATAATTCCAATAGTAGCAACCAATAATTGCTGGGCAGAAATTCCTAATGTTTATTCTAAATGAGGTAGGATTTCAGTGCTGTAGAGATGTACTTTTAATTTCACTTATCAACTGGGAGAGCCCTATGGCACCAGAAGAGACAATGGGTTACTGTAAATCCTCTTGGTGGGGGGGGGGTCTATTTCTTTCTAACAGAGTCAAATGCATTGCCGGTAGCAACAAGAAAAGAAAGAAACATTTTAATTCACTGGTGGGGAACAAATCCTAATAACTGGATTATTCTACGGTCATCATGATTAATTGGGGTGGGGGGGTAAATAGCTTTCTTCCTCTGCAATTTGATATATTATGAAACCCAAGTACATGTAGACCCCACAATTTGAAATCTTAATTTATCTTGTAGGCATTTTTTTGCCTGCTTGCATCAATACTAAACTTAAAGGGCTGCTTTACGCCCTGAGATTTTATGACATCAATAATTATTTTTTTGGAAGGATCGTTAAATCAAAAACAAAACACACTATCTGGACCATAACTTGCAACTAAAATTGTTCTTAAATTTCTATCAGGGAAATGGTGAGTCAAAGCAATTTTTAACTGATTAAAATGTCAAATTATTTGCTCATTTAAAATTTAAATTTGTGATAAGACTTTTGATCAGCAGATATCTCCAAAGGAAAAAAATGTTATTTTGGTTATATTTTATACATACACTTTCTTGTTGCCTTTCTCTGTTCCTCGAGCTCCTGGTCCATGGATTTTCCATATGATAAGGAGGTTCATAATCATCATCAAGATCATCTGAGTCAATGGCATCTAGAACATCTTCTGCTACTAAATCATCATCATCATTCCAGACTCTCTGATCTTTGTCTCCAACACGAACTTTGGTTGGAGGAGATTTGAAGGGGCTCACATGAATCTACAAAAAAGAAAAATCAAAGGTGATAGACATGCATATCATCTTTGAAACCCATTTTTATAAAATTAAAACATTGAAATGGTTATCAGCTAAAAAAAGGTTCCAGGCTGCTGGATTTTTACAGAAGGGCTCACTGGGAAAGCTGAAAACTTGCCCACATGTAGGCCAAAAGCAAGTTAACATGTAATCAAATGAAACAGTCAATTGCCAGCTCTTGGACAAGCTTTAGCCGAGAAGGTAGCCAGCTTAAACATAAAATAATATTGTGAGGAATTTTGATGAAATACCCTTCAGTTGCATTGACATTAACAATATTACAATCATTAATGCACAGCTGCCTTTTTCCCTCTCCCGCACAAAAATTAATCCTCACTTTGACAATGGGAAATACTTGTATTATCCAATTTACTACATGTACACACAAAAGTAATGACAATTCAGTGTCATGCTTGGGGGAAATGTTACTGTGGTTTCCCAGGAGCTACATGTAAATGGGGTTTTCCAGCCAGGCATTGTTGCTTTTTACAAGAAAATGAGAAGGCAGATGAGGAAAAAGTTCATGGAACAGGACTTCCTGACCAGGTTAGACCAGTCGATTCTGCCCGTGCTGCCAAGCTTTGATAAAAATAAGCTAAGACATTCCATCTTTGCTTGTCCTCATCCCATTTTTACTAAAAAATGGGCAGTGATGATTATGGAAAATAAAAGTAATCAAAATTAAAGTTGTTGTGTAAATAACATTGAATCTTTCTGTATCTTATTTCCAAGTTAACTATTTCACAATCACCTGTTCTCCCATGTACAGGGACCTGTTAGCTTAAAGTGAAGCATCATTGTATTGTAACTGATCTTTTTGCCGTGGTTGCAAGATGGTAATCAACAACAAACACACTTGAAATTTGATGAATAACACTAGCTTCAGTTTGAAACTGGTGGTATAATTTTTAACCACAAAATTGATGAACTACACTTGAGAATGAAGAAAGAAGAATTTTATTTTTAAATATTCAAAGGGAGATGAACTCAGGAGACATCTGTCTGGTACTAAACTCATTCAAAATATATGGCAAACTTCGTTTTGAGGTAATCACTACATTGCAAAAAAAAACAATTTAGCTTTTCTTACACGTCTAAAGTGTGATTGCAAGTAAACATATTTTCAGTTTTACTTTCGAGTTTCTCATGCAATAGTGCAATTATTGTTTAGTATTTTAAATTCATTTGACACATCGGGGATCACAGTTTGTTGTAAATTCAATAACTTTTCTTCTCTTTAACACCTGCATCGCGTCGCATCTGTTACATTTAATAAGCGTACGCTTGTTTTGACAGGCTTTAATTGGTAATCCGAGTGATGAAAATTGAGAAATGAATATGATCCTCTATTAAAATTTCAAATCTCTGAGACATTACTATACTCAAATTAAAGCTAAGCAAGGGTTACTTCCGAAGAAACTGAAAGTAACTTGGAATTTTTACCACTCATTCTTGGATCTGAGCTAAAACTTCCCTCCAGTAAAATCTTAATAAGAAAAACATCTATTTTTAATAGAATATACTATTTGCATCATTGTAGATCTCGTATCTAAAATTGTACCTTTGTTATGCAACGAAATCGGGCCTTGCAGATCGGGCAGGTATTTGTGTTCTGTGAAGAAAAAAACCCTTTCCGTTAGCGATAACTTCAATAATTTATTTCCACTTTTCCACGAATCCAGTAATAGAGATGCGTAGTGATACTACAAAGTACATCACTGAATAAATTGTCTTGACCTCAGCCCATTCCAAAATACAAGGAAAGCAGAACCAGTGATTACAGACACTTAGTTTTCCGCGACAAGAAACTCTTTCTAAACAAATAATGCAGCTGGAAGCCTCCTCATCGTGATCTGTAACACTCGCTGTAGTCCCTGAGCGTTTTCCACTTTTCTTTAATCGAGACATCATACTAAATTGCGATTTTCTTGTTTCAAAATGGCGCTATTTTCTGGCGAGCAACATGGCTGGCTAATGTTACATTAATTTACGGCTTTTCATTGGTCAATATTTTCGAAGAAAAATGCTCCAATCACAAGTTTCGCTTAAGCTCTATGCGAGAGACTGGAACGAGACATCTGTGTTGATATTACCCGCTGGCTTTGCAAATCGCTGGTAAAACCAGGAAACTTCTCACTGAAAACATGGCAGAAGTTGGCGGTATGATAGCCTTGTCAGGCATCGAAAGCCCAAATAAACGGGCCAAAATGGATAGCGGATTGACAGCAACCAACTTCGATGAATCAAAATTCGCCAGATATTACAGAACGGACGCCGCCAGCTCTCCCACAAGCTCGCATTCCTCGCCAGTTGCTAGTGATTCTTCAGCATTTTATTCATACCCTTACACTTTCCCATCAAATTCTTTCTCCTCGTACGCGTATCCCTGCGGACAGACCGACGCAACGGCTTTGTTCACATACCCAGCATCTTACGGCATTCACTACAATTCACTGAATGGTTTCAGTTCGGAATATTCCTCAGCGACAGGTATGCATATATGCGCTTGGCTTTCTTCTCGACTTTAATGCGTTACTTGAGAGATCATAAATATTTCAGCTGTCATACTCAGTTTCATTGTAAAAGGGTAATCAGTTGAGGAATATCATGTGTTGTGCACAAAATGCGGGCATGGGGTGAAGAAAGAAATCGTGTGAAGGAATGAGCGCTGAAATGTGGTCTTAAGTTGGGCGTGCACTCAATGTGTTAATGTTCTTATAGGGGCTCTATTGCTGGGAGACGCGTCTGTTATTCTCGAATCTGTTGTCTTAGTATTGATGTTAAACTTGGAAATTCATGTATTTTTAAATGGCCGTCACGTTTAGTCAATAAACCATGAAGACTGCGGTGCTTTGGCTAAAAAAGAAATAAACGCACTCGCCAACACCGGGCACATACGAGCGCGTGTTAGGAAGTGTCATTCAATGATGTATTATGGTGCTTGTCATTTGCTTGAATGCTCAATAACCACGCAACGTCTGGAAAGCCTCTTCCTGAAAGAATGAAGGGTAGATTTTTTTCATTTGATACTTAATCTCGCACACATATGTACAAAACGGAAAGTGTGGCTGTTGAATTTCCGACCATCCACATTTTTATCCGAAAATGTAAAATCAGTTACGGAGCATTCTCGGGCATTGTGCGTGCATGTATGCGGTACGTGCATTGCTCCGGCCTTGGTGATATGAATGAAAATGTTAATGAAAAAAGCTTAGGACAATATCATGTTGACTTTTTCGAAGGAGTCATGCCGTCTTTTCTGGCTGTGTTATCAGTAATTTTCATCTGCTAAGTTATTTTTTGCCAGCCCAGCACCTTTCTTCGAATGGATAACCTTTCAATTTTGTAGTATTTTCCAAGTGGAAGGAACACTCAACTATATGCGTTTTTCACTCATCATTGATTTTATAGTCGCTAGCTTTTTGATTAAAATATAAAAGAAACACACTTCTCCGATCATTGGCCGCAATTGTCAGTAGAGCAGATAATTACACGCTCTTCACGGAACACAACAGACCGTGAATTCTTTTTGTTATTTTGATCCGGTCAAGAATTGAGAGTCGCTGAACCTTATCGCTCTAAATCTGTGACTTGGTAAAGCTTAAATATTTGCTTCTTGGAATGCAGCCTTTCACTTGAAGAGCACTAAAATTATTGGAAGCACTGAGGCAAGGATGCTTTAGACATCGTAATGTTGTTTACCTTTTGGTACTATTATGGCTAATGCAACGTCAATATTAAATTGACCCAAGGGGCAAAGATGCCTTTCATTTTGCCCAGTCTCTAACTGTATCTCTATTAAGAACTGCCTCTATTGAATTTCTTGCAGCCAAGTCTGTTTGAATGTACAGCCGTCAGCAAGGATACTTTTGTTAGCAGACCTTTCCAGTAAATCACAGAAAATAATATATTGAGTTTCTTCAAATTAAGAATTTTAAGAGTAGATAAGCAGAATATTGTGTTTGACCTTTGAGAAGCTAAAATGTTAAACATGTAATTATTCTTAGCCTCTTGCTTTTGTGTCACAAGATCAGTATTGAAATAGAATTAATTGCGTCTAATGCTTTGCTTAGGTTGTTGGATGTAGTTTTGGTTGCTTTCCAGGGGTTCCTTCTTAGCACATTGGACAATTTAAATGCCTTATAAAAATCGTAACCAAATGCCTTAACCACAAGGAATGTGTTTTAAAAACAATGCCATATTGTCACAAGTATTTGGAGGTTCCCTTTGGCGTATATAATTAAGCTTGAGGCAGGGCAATAATGAAGGATTGAGAGAAACTGAGGAAGTGGATCCATTGTAAGTAACATGTTAAATGGCCAAAATTTGTGCCAACCAATGAGAAGCAAAATTAATTGTATATTTATGTAGACTTTGGTGAATTTGCATCAGATTCAGACTGTATTCATATCTTGTCAGAGTTGAAGTAATTTTGTGTTCATTCTGTTGTTTATGCTTCTGAGAAAAGTTCTTCTACTCTTTATGGTGAACAGATTTAAGAAACAGTAATCCAAAGTCCAACATTCCTTGTTTATAGTTCAGCTAGAGCAGTATCATGGTAGTCACCATATTAAAACTTTTCTCATAGCTTTTTTCAAAAAATGCATTTTATGTTGAATGGAGTTGAATTCATAACAAGGAGAAGTTGTTGAGGTCATTAGAAACTAGTAACATTTTTCTTCAATTCAGCTGTTCCTGTTTGTGCTTAATGATATGAAGCATGGACACTCTCTTTTTGTCAGAGTAGAAGGAGTAAATGTTTGATTGGCATATGCAGGTGCAAATCAATCTTAGCTTTTTTTAAGTAGTGACATATTTAAAGTTTTTTCAAAGTACTTTTGTTTTAAGTCATTTCCCGGACACTGTAAAAGTATGTATCATAGGATGTTGTTTCAAAGATCTTTTCCTGTTTTGTGGGTATATCTTTATTGCCAGACACAACTTGGGACTGTAAAGATTGATTGCTTTCTCAGACAGATGTTTCTCCAATAACATGCCTCAGTCTATGGTTGATTATTCATGATTATTTGATTGTTCATATTCCACCCCTGGCACACATAATAATTGACAAGAAGAGTACAAGGCATTTTGTGTGCATTTGCAAAAAGCAATGCCCTGAGCTAGAACAGTCTTGCAAAAAGAATAATCAGTGTTATTTCTTTTGCTTTATGTTACTTAAATTTTAATGTTGTCATAAGTAACCTGCAGAGAGCTAGTTGCTTTGTCAACATGAAGTGTGGGCTTGATACTGGATTATAACACAGTTGTAGATTATGGTGAAGAGATGCAGATGCATGGGCTTATTGGCAAAAATGTAATGATGATAACAAACAAATCTGTTGACTCCTTTCCAAGACTACAGTTGTCTGAAAATTTGCTGGTCCTGTTTATCTACAATTCAGCATCCAAGTCATTTTGTGTCATAAAATTTATGTTACAGAATACGTAGATTTTCGTATTTTTTTTTCATACTCATTCAAAGTTTTGTTTGTGAATCAAACTACAGTGTAGTATGCTTAGGAAAGAGGAAAAAAGTTGCCCTTCATGGAAAAAGATGGAAAAAGTTCATAAATAATCTAATTGGGCTGTGTTATTTACTCTTTCAGGTTATTCGTTGTCTCCAAGCTCATCTATCTCCACGTTAACATCAAGTTCAAGCCTTTCCATCCCACAGTCATTAGCTCTTAATTCCACAGCGCACCATAACACTCCCCCTTCACGTGTCATTCATTGTCGAGCAGTTGCAGATGGTTGCAAAGAAACAGATTTAATAAGTGTTCTTCAGCCTTTTGGAAAAATAACGTGAGTTGTGATGCTTAACTGTATCAGTAATCAGCCAGTGGGGTGCATGTTTGGTTTTTTATTCTAGTCTCTCCTCCAATATGTTGTTCCTCAAGGTAAGACTTCTAAAAGCCAAATTTTTTGGGTGATGAATGTTTTTAATGATACTAACTCCTGCAAGAATATCATTGTGGATTACACAGAATTTCAAATTTTTGCTATAATATGAGAGAAGGTTGTTTTACTTTAATTAATTAATTAATCATAACCATGTTTTTAAGGTTCCATAAAACCATCCTGGGTTTTGAGTTTCAGTGCACAGATCTTGCAGTAAGATGTGGTAATTATAATTTTCAGGGGAATACATGTATCTCCCCCCACAAGCTACATTTAAGTTCAACAACTTAATTGTAGTTTGAACAATACAAAATTTGGAAACTGTTGAATGCTCAGAACATTAAAGTTAATTTATCACATGATTTTATCACATGTTTGCAATCCATGATCTCGACTTGCCACAAGTCGACCTCACGATAATCCCAGGAGAAAATGCTTTAGCGAGCGAATCATGGTTTTTCGTACGCAAAGTAAATGAGCGAGCGACAAAGTCGCGAGAGAGGTCGACTTGTCTCGCTTGCAAGGTTCTCATTTGCGTCTCGCACCAAAAAGGGGATGACGTCATTCACAAGTCCTGCACTTGATGGCGCAATCCGACGAAAACAGTCGAACATTCTACGAAATCGAAAGAGGAAATTTGTTGACTTTGTGCTAAAGGTATCAGAAATAAAGATGAAATAAAACGAAAGCTTATTTTTAATCTCGAGTCGCCGCTTGGAAAGAAGATCTCCAGTGGTATTTTTTGGACCAACACTTGTGCCGTGATTTGTGCTGATAGAAACAAAACACTAATTCGAAAGATTAGCAAGTATTAAAGGGAAAGTTTTGAATCGTCAAGAAAGTCAATTGATTTCACTCATGAAAGATCAGGTAGGCTTCAGGTGTAGGAGACATACTACACCGGGATTAAAAGATACATCTTAGTGAAGACCATTTAGCGATGCAATGACTCTCGTTGATGAATACACGTGCATTTTTAATTTTTTTGTTCCATTCGACGAAAAATGTGTTGATAGTCGTTGAGAATCGCCTCGGGACTTTCAAACACAAGTTTATACTTAAGATTTTAAATGTATTGTCTCCGACATATGACACTCTAATGCCACGACAATTGCGGCTGGAGACCAAATCTTTCATGATTGAAATCAGTGGAACAATTACGAATATGATAGCATTGCAATCCTCTCCAAGTAAACGACCAAAAGCGTACGGAACTAGTTCAAAGGTCAGACTTTTCCCAGCTCTGGTTGGAGAAGACACAAACAGATCTATGCAAGACAGATATTCTGGAATTATTTTCCTCTGATAGTCGCATAATTCGGAATACCCGGTGGCCTTAGTAGCATGTTGGAAGTCACGCTTCACTGCGTGTGGCAAACTTTGATTGACAACTCTATCCCCTGGGGTCCACGAGGACTACTCTGATTGGCCTAGCTCAGCGACCCATTTTTGGGTCGCTAAAATTGGCGCCAATCAAGTATGAAAAGTCCTTTGTTCCGCGCGTATCTAGACGAAGGACTTTTCGAAAGTCTATCCATGATCTTAAATTAGGTTTGGGTAATCCACTTTGTTGCTGTGATTGGGTTGTGATGTTTCCATTGGCAACATTGTGGTTTAAACTGGAAATATTCTTTGTGCACCACAAAAACCAAAGATGTATACATACCTGTAAGATGTTTCCTGTAGAGTCTTATTTTTATGTCATTTGGATAAATCAGGACTACTTTGTTAACTTAAGCTTACAGCTTTGTATGTGCCAGATCTATACTGATAGCAAGTTAAACTCTGCTAGCTAAAGGGGTCTAATTAATTAGACAGTACAGAAACTTACATCAAGTACAAGGTGTTACAAATGAACCCACTGGGAACTCGGAAAAATCCGAGCCCCAGATGGACTTCGAACTCATGACCCTACGTGATCTAGTATGGATGCGCTAACCACTGAGCTACTGGAGACTCTATGGTGAGCAAGGGTGAAATGTGGGTATTTGACTCAAGCTGTATCACGCAGCCACAGAGTCAAATAACGACTGACAGCATAGCTCATAACTGCATCGCGCAGTCACATTGAGAGCATCATTGAAATACAGTTGCCTGTATTTCTGTGAACTATGCAGCCAACCAACCACATATTTGATATATGTTAATCATTGCTTACATTAGTACAGAAACTTGTTTCAAAAATAATTATTAAATCTCAGTGAAGTCAGGAGACCTGTGCAACATTTGGTGTCCTGTTCCACCTGTCTGGTCCCAGTTGTTCAAAAGATGGATAGCGCTATCCTCCGGATAAATCACTATCCAGTGGATATGTCAAATGGACAATGATTTATCTGATTGATAGTGTTATCCACCTTTTGAACAACTGGGACCTGATGTCATCATCTCTGGAGAACTAACAGGCAATAATAGTGCTTTTTAAAAAGAAATGCAAAATGCAATGCTGGTACAGTGTTAATGATACACCGTAGCATCTTCATGAAGACAAAAGGAGTATTTCCATGAATTAGGTTTGTGAGCTGTAGCAGCTTACATGCCACTTTGTCTTATGTGAAATTGTGAAATTTTGAGTATTTATAGCCCAATTATGCTAACAGAGAAGAGACCATGTTACCGGTATTTTAAAGAAGAAATAGGAAATCCACTGTATGGAACAGCCCAGAACAAATCTTAATTTCCTCTGTAGTCTCATTGTTAAGAGAGGGTGGTGGTGAAACAAAAACTTTAAACTATTTATCACAATTGTCATGCTGTCAAATTGTTTCCTTTAAAGCTTTGTTTACTTTTTTCCAGATGTTATGTAACAGTTACTGTGATTTTATTAGAAAATAATCACTTAAGAGGCACCCTTGAAATATCACATGAGCTTACATGTGTACCACTGACTGAGGGCAAATATAGTAAAATTTCTGTACTTAAGGGAATTTGGTTACACATACTCCTATTTTAAGGCTATCACATGAAAACTGAATTGAATTTGAATATCCAGTGGTCTGTGCAAGTCATTTTCAGAAATAAATGTACCTGCTTCAAATCACATTGGGGTGTTAACCTGTTTACTGCTGAATATCATGTAAAAAGGTACGAGGCTCTCTACTTGGATCTTTATAGGACTTAAAAAATTCCAATTTTATTGTACAACCAATTTCTGTATTATTCCTTATTCTTTTAAATTGGATATGCTTTTATAAATTATTTCAGGTACAGTGTAAATACAACAACACCAAGGCATCACATGGTGTGAATCAGAACAAAAATTAAATGAATGTTTTTTTTTTTTAAGCACAAAACCATACAAGTTCCTACAATGTGTGTATATTATCAACAGTAAATTAGGATTTTGGTAATCCTGTGACCTTGAACTTTTTGTAAGCTCAATAGATTCTCAATATTCAATCCAAACAAAATTAATCCTGGTGATTTTTCTTTATATCTGACAAAAATTGGAAATTTTGAAGAACATCTCACCCGTCCAGCAGATCTTTCCTGTGAAGGAGCTGTCTTCATTAAAAGTAAATATGTTCAATATAATAATTATTTATAGTGCCTTTTCGTTGCACCAGTTCCCAATATCATATAATAATTTGTTTTTTTTTAATAATTTGCATCAAGATTCTTACCACTTTGGATTAATTCAAATCGTAATTTGGGTGACCAAGATGAAAGCTGCATTTATGTATGTTGTAAAAAGATTTCTCCCTCTTCCATGGTTCTGTTTTTGTTGTTATTTGTGCATTTTCCCTCAATTCTTCTTGTATGTTCATGTGCAACTCTGGTTCCAAAGTTGTGGATATTAGTGGATATTCACATCTCTGAATAAGTGAAAGATACAATGGCAATTGTTTAGACAGCTCACAAGATATCCCTTCAATTAGAGAGAGTAGCTTTCTGCAGGTAAAGGTTCTTTGAGTGGTGTTGAATGTGGTGCTGGAAGAATTCATAATGTTTGAAGAACAATGAAAAAAATGTGAAATTTAAGCTGAAAGTAATTTGAGAGCTGCATACTTATGATTCTGCGTGTAGGATATTAATTACCTGAATATGACATAAAAGCAACATTTTAATATTTTCCTGGCAACAGTTCATTCTATCAAAGGAAACCAGTTCCTGTGTGCAACATCTATAGTCAAAGCAAAATTGTGTCTTAAAGTGTTAAAATTATATAACATGACATTTACTCTATTTATCAGATTCACAAGAATAGAGTTTCTGTTCATGTATAATAGTTAAATTATAGTCATTTATATGTGTTTTTGGTTTTCTGTAGGGATCAGTGGTCACATTTATTGTTTTCTTTAAAACAAAAGAAAATGTTTGCATAGTAATGAGGTTAATTCACAAAGTGTTTTTTTCATTTTGTTGGAGTTGAAAGTGAAAAATTTTCTTACCTTGTCAGTGACAGGGCTTCTGAAATTAGCATGTCCAAAATCACAAGAGTATTTAAATACTTTGGCTATTAACTTAAATTTTATCAGAGGATAGGAATTTTCATGTTGAAATCTAAATATTCCCTTTTAGGGGCTGAATGCTTGGACTGACATGTGGCTTTAAAAGATTGTTTCTTACAAACAAAACCCTGTTTTATTTAAAAATGTTTGGTACATAGAATAAAATGACTGAAAATGTCCCATAAAAATTGTTTCAAATTGAAGTTGCCTGCTTGGCAGTCAAATCATTTTAACATCTCTTTGTGGGCAGCCTTGGCTTCAAGCTGTTAAATTAAACTGAAATATCTTTGTTTGTTTATTTCTGTTTTTGAAAACTTGTGCAACTGGGCTGAAGTGCTCACTGCTGTAACAGAATTTTTCGTCCATATGGTATTGTGATAAAAAAGATAACAATTTAAATGTCAAGATGTTATGCCAAATTTGTCATTTCCTCTTTCTTCAATTAGATCATGTCTTGTCAATTTCCCATGACTATTATTAAACCTTTTACACTTTCATTGCAACAGGCATATCATTTATAAACTTTGATGATAAAGTTAAAAGATAGAACTGTAAAATGGCTGAGACATTTTTTTAAGCTCAAGCATGGCAGGAATGTTCTTTCATGTGGAGACTAAAAATAGTAGCAAGAATCGATCTTTAAATTGCCACAATAAGGAATAGACAAAAAGGGAATAAAATTTAAGCCATTCATCTCTGAAGCAGACCCTACTGATGATAAAAATCGTCTGGCTTAAATGCAGAGTAAAATATGTAAGACTGAAAGGGAGTGGGCCACTAGATGTTGTTAACCCATTCATCCCAGAAGCAAGCCCCATTGACAGGGCTCTCAGGATCTGAAATTTTGAAGGTAACTTAATATGTTAATATAACTGTAGTAATGGCAATAATAATTGCAGGGAACTTATTGGTCCCTGAATAGTGGTTGATTAATCAAGATTCTTGTATCTTTAAGATCTATTAATTTTCAAATGAGTTTGAAAGCAGGAGGTGAGGAATGCAATGTGCTTGTAAAAGAAAAAACTTGGGACAGTTATGAATAAGGTGATTTTCTGGAGAAATAATGAAAGATGTTTTGAGAAAAGTAGAAAGAAGTTAAAAATCAATGTACCCTACACCATTTTATGATCCTGGCACCAATTTTTTTTTTTTTGCATTTTACTTTCAACCTCACTATTTCAAGTGCATTACTTCCTCTTTTTTACGTGAAGTATATTTTGAAAAAAAATGCAGGTTTAAACTACCCCTTTAAAGAAGAAAAGAGAATTATACCACTGTAGAAATGACAGTAAAGTCAAAAAGTAAAACCAACTTCCTCAGTTGTCAACATGTCACAGAAACCATGATATCAGGCTGTGAAATTTAAAGCCTATTTAAATTGGTTCAAAGTGCAAACCCTTAATGATGAAGTTTGAATGCTTTCAAAGTCTAAATAAAATTTAACCGAAAAACATGTAAATTTTGCGGAGTGTACGAGGTATGCTTGATCACACCCCGTCCACGTGGGTGAAAGTCTTGACCAAAGTTCAACAATCAAGTGAGAAAAAAAAGGTTTTAGTGCATATTTCTTGCTGTGTCAACTTGTGGAATGAAAGGGGTGACAATACATCCTTGTTGCCTGATTAGTGACATTTTCAGTTGGAGGTCTCTACAATAATAAATTATTTTAAATTTTGATCAAAAGTATGGTTGAAAAATGTTTTTTCTTGGTAAAGAACAGCGTACATTTGGAAAAAAGTAACTTTTCTGTGGCCATATCTGTGATATGTTTTACTTCCTGTCTTTCCCAGATGCAACAATATGTTGCATTAATTAAATATTTCAAGTATTTCCTTCCGATGCCAATTACCTAAATTTCCTTTTGACATAACAAGTAAAAAAATGAAGTAAAGTTATACTGTAGAGTTATTCAGATTTTACAATGTTTACATGTAGAACTTTGTCATTTGTTTATGGTCAATTATACAAGAAGACCTAGTCTTGTAATAACAAAATGGTGAATTTTAAGTTGGTAATCAAATTAAGAAACATAGTTTATCATTGTAAAGAAATGATATCAATGAATATATGGGGCTTGAAATTCGCCTTCTTTTAAATACAGTGATTGTTGTGAGATTGCCACCTTTGGGCATCTCATTGTTAGCAGAATAGAGGCCACCTTTCAACAGAACGTGAAGTGATTTCAATGAGTACTGACATCCAAGAAAAGTGTTGGTTACTTCACTGAGAGAAGTCTGCTACCTTTCCCCCCTCAATTAAAAGAAATTAAAGACAGATTAATTTAAAGCAAAGATTTAGGCAACAATAAAGGCATCCAAAGGTGTTCATCAATTTTCTTTTGAAATGTAGTGTTTGGGAGCCTTCTATTGAAAATGGCATATGGTAATGAATTTATATAGCGCATTTTCTATTAATATATTCAAATGTGCTTTTCAAGCATGGGATCTATGGGTGAGATCGGACATCAGCATATATAGGTGCCCCTGGCAGCCGCTATCAGTCCATTAGCGATCTCACCCTGCACATGAATGAATGAAATGAGTCCTGACCACAACACCGGGAGCTCCATGCCCTACTCTTTACGAATAGTGTGTGGGTTCTTTTACGTCCTACTGGGTTGTGAGCACTGAAAGGTTGTGAGATGGGGCCTACGGTTTTTAGTCCTTATCCGAGAAGACTTGAAAGTCTTAACCATTTGCGGATGTAATTACAAAGGCAGGACTTTCTCTTCAGTTATTTTAAGACCCTGAGTGTTGGTCCGGCGGGAGTCGAACTCACAACCTCCCGCATGACAGCCCGATGCTCAACCTACTGAGCCACCGTTGCGCGGTAGTTTTTTTAATAGTGGCATGTTCCAATCAGGCCCGTAGGGGAGGGGGGTGCAACGAGTGTTTCCACACACACACCCCTTCTTTGCCCCCCCCTCCCCTGCCTGCTGAGAGGTCCCCTTTTTTGTTGACCAATGATTTTAAAAAAGTGAATTATAATAATAGTTCTGTTCTGATTCACTGTTTGTGTAGTAAAAATGAAGTGCAACTGCTCAAAGATGGCTACACACTTTTACCAGAGCCAGCATGATACAAGAGAGGCTCTCTTCATTTACATGCACATCCACTATCTAACAGCCATTAATCTGGAAAAAGTGGTTGATCTGTTTGCTAAGAAGTACCCAAGGAGGCTTGAGCTTGGCACACTACTAAAACTTACATCACGATGATCAGTACTTCTGATCATCATGGTTTGCTTCAGCAAAGCCAGTGAATAATACTGATTTTCAGCTTTGTTTCTATTTTTGTTTTTTGTTTTAATAGTGACATTATTCTCTAAACTGTAAAATAACATACAACTGTACGTAAAGTACATGTAGTCTGTGCGCCCAAAAAATCCATTTTGCAGTTCAAAAGTTTGAGTAATATCCACGTTTTTAAGTTCACTTTTGGCTTCCTGTTTTCATATGATACTGCCTTCAAAACGCATGAAATGCAGTCTCTGACAATCTAATTTTGTCAAAATTTCCAGGGGGAGCATGCCCCAGGACCCCCCAGAGGCTTGTGCTTCCGGCGCTTATTTGGTCCATCTCCCCATTGGATTGCATCCTCCTGCCAAAAAAATTAATCTTCCAATGGGCCTGCCCAGACACCCCTAGTGATGAAGTCGGCTATTCTACTAGTAAAGTAGCAAACAACTTCAAATGTTATTGAATCTCCTGACATGAGACTTTGTTGTAGCTCAATTCTTGAGCTTCTGAACAAGCAATCATAATTCATACGTTTTATCTCTGTCAGGAGCTCTCTTTCTTCCCAGTGCAACCAAGTCATGAATCTTAATATTACATGTAATCTCTTTGTATTGTTCAAATCTACATCACCTCATGTTGGTAAGAGCTTTATTTGTAGGAGTAACAATGATGGTAGAAGGTAGCATGTATGTATGGAATTCATTTATTGCTGCAAAGTCATTTCCTTTAAATTTGTTTCGTTTCAGTGGCTTAAACCTGAATTAATACTGGATACTAAGTGAAAATGTTAAATTTGTCATGGAGTTTTCTTTGACTAGGCCATCTGGCTGGCGATCTGGCTAGCAATCAATATCAGAATGTTATTTACATGAAATGAGAATAGACGTTTTCATCTGGTTAATTTTGAAACTGAAACTGAACCTGAAACTGAAAGATTGGAGAACTTTCCAATGATGTTGTTATCTCTCTTTTGTTACTTAAATTAAATGGGAGTAAAATAAATTTTACCGGGTTATTAATGACCTTGAAAGATGACTGTTTGAAGAGAGCAGCCCACTTGCCAAGTACAAGCATTGTAGCACCTCATCATCCATCATCATCCTATGTTGTGGTGGAGTGACCACGCAGGGCATCACTAGGGTGGACCAGCCCTCTCTATCACCAGCAAGCCCAACTGCCTCTTCATAGGTGACTGTTATAGACCGTATTCATAAATGGTGGCTAAGTACCGTATTTACCCGTGTATAAGTCGACCTTTTATGGCCTCAAAAGAAGCTCCAAAAATCGCCCTCGACTTATACACGGGTCAGATTTGAGCCAAGTTCCAGCTAAGTAATTTATTCAAAATTAACATAATAATGTTGTCTTGGGCATAACGAACGCAGTGGACAAAAGCCGACGTAAAAGACTTCAAAATGAATGACAAAAGACTTCAAAACGAATGTAATATTTTTTTTATTAATATATCCACATTTATTAGTTTACATGTTAATTTTAAACTATACATAGGAGCTATATATCTAAACTACACTACCTATCTATAATAAACACAGAACGTCCAAAACTACACTACACATCTACAGTATTAGTTTAAGTTGGGAGTTGGAGGTGATAGCCCATGCTGCATTATGGGTAAAAATTGATGCCAATTTTTATTATGAAAGTGGAGTTTGTTATTTTTCCTTGCAATGAAACGCTCGATCTGGTGCGTTGTTTTGCATAATTTTTTGATATTAACAGGGCAATGGTGGGAAACGTTTGGCTTAATTTCGAACAAAAAATAAGGTATTTGCTCTCAAGTGTAATGTAATTAACTAGAATATTGTCATCAACATTATCCACAGAAAAAAGCCCAAATAAAATATCTTGGATATGGAAGTTTTTAGAGATAAACTTTTGCGATTTGAGGAGAATGTTTAGCTCATTCCAAAAGGTGCTAACCTTACTACAGTAAAAAAAGGGGTGTTCCAATGTCTCCAGTTCTTTATTACAGAAGTAAAATAAAGGGGAAACGGCTAAACCAAATTTGAAGAGCATAATGTTTGTTGACCGCCATTTATGAATACGGTCTATTTCCTTTAAATTTTGTCTGATCCTGTCCTTCCATCGCATCTGTTGTATACATGTACCAGTCGCTGCATTACAGGAGGTTCCCAAAATAATATTCTCCTTGGCAATCTTTTTGGATCCATCCAGATTACTTGACTGAACCAGCTCAGCTGCTTCGTACAAAGTAGCTCAATGAGTGGGGGTTGGCCCAGTTACATTGTACAATTCATCATTCAACATGTAATCTCTCCATGTCACTCCAATCATTCTCCTCAAACAGTGGTTATAAAAAGCAGATTCTTGTTTCCCTTCCTGAACGGTCGTATTCCAGGTTTCTGATGCATACAGCAGTGTAGTTAGCACAACAGCTTAGAATAGTTTTGCCTTGGCGTTGATGCTTACATGACTGTTTGTGAGAACTGGAAGCAATCTGTTAAAGGCAGCTGCGGTCCTCCCTATGCAATAGTTTAGCTCTGGGGTGAAGACTCCATTATGGGCCATGGTCCCACCAAGGTACACAAACTTTTCAACTGTTTCTATTGTTTCATCATTCCCTATATTTATGGTTAATGGAGTTGGCTCCTTGGATATTGGCATATTAACTTTTGTCTTCTTTGCGTTTGCTGTTAACCCTACTTTTCCTCCTAAATGTTCCAATTGTGATGGTCCATTCTGCAGCTTGGCCTCTGGGTCATCTATCAATGCAATGACGTCGACAAAATCGAGGTCTGATAGTCTCTGCTGACGATAATGGGGGCTATGGCTTCTTTCCAGTACTATTCCCATATCATTCTCATCAAGTGCATTCTTCAGAACCCGGTCTAGTAGGATAACAAATAGAAGAGGTGACCAGATGAAGCCTTGTCGCATGCTTGTCCATAAAATGAGGAATTGCAGGACGGTACACATGGAGGTGGACCTTGTTGTGCATGTATAATCATAAATGTTTTAGGAAAGAACATTATAATTTCGGATTATTTGTTTCACTCTGTACAGCTCATTTTATATTTGGGGAGGAAATGGAGCTGGAAGGCGAGCACCATAAGGCAATACTTAATATTAACTGATTTGGAAATGTTATTGTATGCTTTCTCCTTAAAATACTGAATTTTTTGTGTACAAACAACATAAACAAATTTGATCTACCTGTCTTTTACTTTTGCTTGAATATGGGAAAGGGATGCTTTCATCAGTCGCTACAGTGCCCCCCTCCCCCTCCCTCTCCCTCCCTCCCCCCTAAGTTGAGATGTAAAAATTTGGAAATTTGAATGTTAATGTTTTACTGTATTATAGCTTCTTACTTAGGATGTTTTTAGAAATGTAATTACTTTGTTAAGTACACGACCCCACAAGCTTTTTAGCTTTAACTCCTATCGTGGATAAATAAAGATTCTATTCTATTCTATTCCAGCATCTCTGGCTCCACTGTCTCTGTAATACACTGTGAATGTGGTGCTATGCAAAGTGCCTCAAGTGTAATTTTTGGATTTTTTTACAGGTATGTAACATTATTGCCAAAGATTAGACAAGCATTGGTGGAATTTGAAGTAAGTTGATGTGACTTAACCCATTGACTCCTGGGGGTTCCCCGTGAACGAGTAAAATCGTCTGGCATTAAGCAGAATCAAATACTAAGTATGGCCGGTTTAGGGGTGAATGGGTTAACTTACTCTATTTATTCACTCTTGCACATTGCAATTTACATTTTTTTTGGCACATACATGCAAACAAATAATAATATTATAGATCTTCGATGCTAAATGACCGGAGAGTTTTTAGGTAAGTCTCCAGTTCAGTTAGGTTCCCTTTGAGGACATTAAGTAAGGAGAACAGATCTTTAAAGAGAAAAAAAATAGTATAATTAGAAAGGGAGATAATAAGACATAATAAATTTTGAGAGTGTTGTTCTGACAGTAAAATGAATCGCCAACTTTAAATTGGTTGTGTGGTCAATGGTCTCTTACCACTGCTCCAACCCTGCTCCTGTATCAGGTCTGTAGTAGATGTACATGTAAAACATTGGCCATGGTATCCATAGTTTATGCTAAGTTAATGTCCCTGAGAAGTTCCTCATTCTACAAGATGGTGTGCATCTGATCTTGGTTAAAGTTAACCCATTCACTCCTCAGGGATCCCAGGATTCCCCCTGTTGACGAGTAAAATCGTCTGGCGTTAGACAGAGTAAAATCTGTAAGTCTCAATCCCTTAGCTTGTTGTTAATTAATCACATGCAAATAGGCCTTTTGCAGCTAAGCCATCACGTGACCTACTTTTCATAAGATTATGGGCTATAGCTTAACAAATGCCAGAAATGGAAAAAGCATGTCGAGAATATCAAAATGGCCAAATTTGAGGCCCCCATCATTAAAAGGTGAGATCTTATGACAGTCTGAAGTTTTAAAAGAATAAGAAAATTTGTATGGAAAATATTGCTGGAGAGCAAGACCTTGTAAATTAAATTTCGAAAATTCAAACTGTCATCTAAACTTAGTCTTTCATTCCAGGGGACTTAAACTTGGCCATTTTGGTATTTTCGATGTGCTCTTTCCATTTCTGGCATTCTTTAAGTTATAGCCCATAATATAAAAATTCTCTAGGAAAAATTTGGTCACGTGACCCCAGCTGCAAAAGGCCTATTCAGTAAGAGGTCACCACTTTGGTCCTGCAACGGTCACTTGGGTCCCCGTGAAGCCCTAAATTCTTTCAGGCTTCTTTGGTTGAGATACATTTCTTTGTTCTTGGTACCTAAGTGGGAGGATCGTTCCTTCATTCATCATTTTCTTAAGCATGTAATGTTGGTCATGCAATAATTAACCTTTAATCAATATTAATAAAAATAATTGTTCTTTTCTTTTTGTTACATCAGGATATTGAATCTGCCATAGCTCTAGTATCATATTCCCAGGTGAGCTTTTTTTTGTTAGTGATGATCAAAATCTATGCTTTCCTCACTTAAAAACAAATATTCCTTGGGAAGCGTGCCTTTGGATTCCCATTCTGGTAAGTGTCGTTTTCGAAAAGATCAAATATCAGTACGAGTTGGTTGTTAAGAATATTGGGTTGTTATTAACCTGCATAATCCTGAAAAGTATGCCACATTATTTTCAGAAGTCTAAAGTACGTAATATTCTTTCAACTCTCGAGTCACATGTAAGGGTATACACAGCAATTACACTGTAGTGTCTTACATTAACCCACTCGCCCATAATTTGCTTATGGCTAAGTTGTACATTTGAAAACTTAATCACAGGGCTGTCTGTGTTAGTCTCTTAGATTATACTGTAATATCTTTTTGCTATTATTTTAATACTGTATTGATAACGTCTTCTATTGCAGTCAAACACGCTTACAGTTCTTGGTAGACAAATGTTTGTGAATTACTCAAAAAGTCAGGAAATTAAAAGGTAAGAAAAAAACAAAAAGATATTATTAGCAGTAGTGTTTTGTTGAAGAAATCTGTTTGTCGGTATATAATTAGTGGTATTTTTATGAGGCTAACTATAATAATATGTAGGTAAAGTTAAAACCAAGCCAATTAATACACTGGTTTCTCTTGGGATATTTAGGGGGACTCCAGGGAGGTTTCCAGGGGCATTGCTATGTGCTTTGGTTTGAGTTTCCATTTGCTTGCTTGCTTTGCATAGTAATGTGATGAATGATGTCGGCAAAATGATTGTCATTTTGTTATCTCGAGTAGTCGTCTCCCAGTATAAACAGACTTGTAAATTTATTATTATTGTTATTATTATTATTATTAGAGCAGACCACTACCAATCTTTGGTTACTCATTAATAAAATGATTTATTATTAACACAAGCTGCATGTATTGTTTCCATTCTTGAATATAATTTTGGACATCCTAGAGAGGCTGATGTGGTCTTGTGAATGTTGAACACCAGATAATTATTATTTTGGTTGGCTTTAATAATGAAATGGGAATATTAAAAGAAATGTGAATACAGTAGTCTGTGGGTAATATATTATTCAATGTCTGGGAGGTCCATATAGAGAAAAACTGTGCTTGAGGTCTCAAGTATGCGGCCTGGGATCGTGCTTAAGACTGAGGGCACAGTTTTACCCTATAAGGACAGACCAAGACCTGTGAATAACATAAATATTTTTTTTTCCTAAAAAGATGTGCTGGCTGGGAACCATTGCTTAAGGCTGGCCTGCGATGCTTCTGTTCACAATATGTAGTGATTTGTAAAACAGCACTGTTAATGTTTAATTAAAACATTTAAAAGGATTCAAAAAAATCTACTTTTTGTCCTAACGTCGGCTTGTCACACAAGTTCTCGCAAGCAGGACTCGGTTTCCTCTCAGGTTGGCAGACAAGAAAGAAAAATTCCGCCTGCTTCCAGTGCAGGATTCCCAGAATTCCACCTGCTTGCGCATTGAGGAAGAAATAAATAAGGATTATCACACCTAAAGCACCCCCAATTGACCAGTAAAATTGTGGTCGTTAGAAGTCTCAGTCTTTGGTGGGAAAGGTTAAATTGAGGGATTTTTTTTCCTTAGGGATAAAGTCCTAAATGGGGACAGCAATGGAGCAAGTTCTGAAGCAAGCAATATACTCCTTCTTACAATAATCAACCCTTTGCATCCAATTACTGTGGTAAGTACTTGTATAAAAATCATAGTGTATAGGCTGATTCAGTCTTGGGGGATGGTGATCTTCTTGGCCCGAAAAAAATTCACAATGCCTAAACTTTTAAGCGTTGAGAAAATTAAGATATAATTGCACTTGAATTGCAAGGAAAACAAAAAGGTTCACAGTTCTGACATTTTCTGAAATAGTTAAAATTCTGGAAACAGTTTTTCAAACAAACATCGTACATGTACATTTTATGTATGGCCTATATTGGCACGTCCCCTTAATGATGTGAAATGTCTAAAAATAATATTATTAAGAGAAAAAGTGCTCCCTTCAGTGGCACTGTCCAAAAATATTTACAATGTCTTGTCCATAGTTGGCAAGTACTTTGTTGCCACAAGAGCGCTCACGATAGCGAGGCTATTTAGCTAATTTTGCCCCAATGTGGTCCACTAAGCATGATGTTGAGGGGATGATGGCTAAAACAGGCGCCACTTTAGAGAATTCTGGGGTCATTTCATAGAGACTGTTTTCGTTCAACACTTTGAAAAATGAAAAAAAGGAAGGAAAATAAAATATCTGGTGGCCAACAGTTCAGGATGGTGACTATCCAAGACAATAAATCAGCTGGTGATTTTTGCTTTTGAGAAATGCGGCTGCCTTTTATTATGGTCCTTGTAGGTGTACATTTATGCTGAGATTAACATGAATTGACTGCCTTATTTTTGCAGAAAGTGCTTCATAAAATATGCAGCCCTCATGGCAAGGTTTTAAGAATTGTGATATTTCACAAAAATGGCCTACAAGCTTTGGTTGAATATCCTTTTAAGTATAAATATATTAATATGAAATTTGAGGGTAGAGGTCTATTAAGCAGTCTTTACATCAGGGAAAGTAGTAAGAAAAGGTATTTACCTAGGGGAGATCGGTGGGTGAGCTGTTACTACGTAGCATAATACCTGGAAGAAGGAGGAAATGTTTCAGAGATTCTTTATTAGATGTTAAAGTGGTAATATGATCAAAAAATCATTACCTTTTTTTCTTCAGATTTTGAAAGCGTGTTTGCTTAACACCTAACTGGCAAAATTTTGAGCTTTGAGTTTTATCCAAAGCCTGTTTATTTTGAGTGTAAGTTTTGGATTTCACGGTCCGCCATTACTCACGTTCAAAACTGGCCGATTGGACCTCAGAGGGTTGGATCTAGAGAAAATGACGTCATTTACTCACTAGCTTAAAATTTTAGCGTGTAAACGCAATTTATTACATATGCAAAACACCGGTTTAAAAGTCTGAAAGCCCTAAACTCCCGTGCTGCATATTAATTCGGCCGCATATACACGCATTGCATTCTTAAACTAGCGAGTCTTTGACGTCATTTTCGCCTCGACCCAGCTCTCTAAAGATTTTAAAGTTAGTAATGGCGGACCAATAAATAAGAAAATTCCGGTTAAAATAAACAGGTGTCCTTTTAAAATCAGAACTTAAAACTTGGGTCAGTTAGTGTTTAGTTAACATAGTTTTGAAATCCAAAGAAAAAAAAGAATTGTTTTTTTGGTCGTAGTACCACTTTAATTCTCCAAGGAAAGATACACCATAAATTTGAAATTATTATTATTGTTATTATCATTATTATTCATGTTTAATAATCTGCAACAAATCAATTGATTTGTTCGCAGAATGACTGAACAATTATTACTGTATTTAAGGAGGCTCGAAAGGGTTTTTAGCTGAGCATGCGCGCGTAAGCCACTCACTTCAGCTCATGATTCAAAATGGGTCTCCAGAAATAAACAAATATCGCCAATTTCGTTCACCTTTCTTCTCATTTCTATGAATATGGAATATAAATAGACATCTCCTATTCATGAAAACTACGAAAATTGTACACAAACTGTTTAATGATCACTTAAATCTGTTTGTGTTGGCCTGTAACTCCACTCGCACGTGCACATATCTTGATTTTAAGGTGCAAAGAAATGCCTTATATCGTTGCCATGGAAACGTTATTTTGGAAGAAAATGTGATGTGAGAAAACTATGATGGGAACTTAATACCCTGGCCAAATTTCGTCTTGATATGATTACCCTAACTGTATCTAAGGACAGAATATGTTTATTTTTGTTTGAAAAAAGGAGAAACTATTTCGAGCCACCTCAAAGGGCTTCTCTCACAACGAAAAAAGTAGCTTCCACATTGCATTTGGAACAATGTAGACCAGGCCATTCACAGGTGTCATGTTCCAAACCTTTTTGAGCTTCTTGATAAAAAGAAAATGCCATGGCTGTTCAAAATTCTATTGAGAATCCCGAAAAAGAACTTTTGTAAAGAGATGCCGCTCCTTTAGAATTCAGCCCGGGTTACTAGGAGACTGTTTACAGGTGTGACATATCCAGTGGGAGTCATAAAATATTTCCTTAACCTTTAATTACATTTGACAATGTCGAGGCAGCCCAGAGAGCTCTTGCAACACTCAATGGACAGGATATCTATGCAGGGTGTTGTACCCTCAAAATTGATTATTCAAAGGTAACTGAAAGAAAAGAACTTTGTTTTTTTACTGCATACATCACTTTTTTGTTTGTGACTGTTGATAGGCAAGAAGCAAATCAAACATCTCCAACAAATTGTAGAATTTGAAGCAGGTTTTTCTTTCCTTTTTTAGAAAGCGAAGAAGTTAAATGTTTTTAAGAATGATGATGAAACCTGGGACTACACAGGTGCCTTGAGCAATAATTCAGGTTGGTTGCATAGCAAAATTTTGTTTTAATTCATTTTTGAATTGGCTTTGTTAAGTTTGAATGAGAATCATGCTTACCAAAATTGATGATATTTGTGGTTCTATCTTTTTGACAGGGATCCCCAGCAAGACAGCACTTTTGGGTGCTGGTCTTCTGTCAGCAATTTCAGGTAATTTTACTGCTTTACCTGAGAATGGCCAACAATTTGAAGTTTTTCTTTAGGGCTTATCTCTCTTTGTGTAATGCCATGCCAGTGAAATTTAAAAAAGGCCAGGTTGTCCTGTTACAAAAGCTGGGCAACCAAACCTGTGACTTTGGTTCCTTTGATAAAGCCTTGGTTACCCATTAGGAAACTCCCTAGGATTGAATGAATGCTCTGTTGAAATGAAATCACATGGCGATCAAGCTTGAACATCCCATAGTTTGTAGCGCGTGCCTATGGTTTTTGTGGAAGTCTTGGCATTTTCAAAATGGTGTCTTTGATCTCCATAGAGTGTGGCTTTGAATAAGGCTGATCCACAGCAATTTAAGTCTAAAAACCCATTTTAAATGGTGTTGGTCTCCAGTATTTTAATTGTAAGTGCCAATTTTTTAGTGGTTAGCTATGGCTACTCGTATTTAAATACTTCAAAATTTACAATTCCAGAAAAAGTTGCCTTGATAGTTTAGTGGTTATTTGCAATAGCAGAGGCGCAAGCGAACTAGGACTAGCCGCATTTTTTCCCATTGCCTTCATGTTTGTGATAGTGTCTCTTGAATTTTCTTATCTAACAATTTTGTAAAAATTACAGATATTCAAATCATGGGAAAGTGCTCAGTTGCAGCAAATTAATCACTTTTAATTTCATATTACTGCCCCACATTGACAATTGAAATCGACAATAAGTTGGGTGCTGCTTATGATTAATTTATTCTCTATTTTTGCTGGGTTGGCCATTGTTTTTTTTTTCCCAAGGTAACCAGGCTACACTTTCTGGTCATCTCAGATGACTGGAAGACTACTAATTTTAAATGTTATGCTTGTATGAGAAAAAGGAAGTGTACAAATTATTTTTCTCCCACAACCATAATAATATGGTTTAGGGGCCAAATTGTTATTCACACTCTTTTTATTCAGACAGACTGTTGTGTTTTGAGCCACTGTAATTACTGTGTTGATTTTCAAAAGTTTGGTAGTGTAGTTTAAGGGCCCACAGACTGATTTTTCACGCTTTTCTAAGGAGGTGAAATTATACTTCCGGTAACTGACGTCATCATATCATGAGCTGACCAGAAAATCCACTCACTGACCTGGAAAGTTTTATAACAATCTCCTAATTGTTGTTTGCTTCGAAGGTTTTCCTCGCCCTTCCTCACGCTTGTTCTCAGATTAACTGTGCATGCATAAACAAACTGACTTCTGGTTTGAGAAAAAGCTAAATTTCCGGCAGTCTTTAAATTGTTATCTTTAAGAAAGTTATGACATTTTTTAATTTCGAAGACATGTTTCGATGTTACAAACATCATCGTCAGTACAAAATATTTGAAAAACCGTTAGGACTTATATAACAACTAGGCGAAACTTGCATAATTAAATATGATTAAGTGACAAGATATACATATTTGAGTGAGTTACAGAGTGTTAGAAAGAATGTAGAGCCTAAAGCGTAAACCTGACACTTACGCTTTAGGCTCTACATTCTTTCTAATACTCTGTAACTCACTCAAATATGTATTTCTTGTCACTTAATCATATTTAATTATGCAAGTTTCGCCTAGTTGTTATATAAGTCCTAACGGTTTTTCAAATATTTTGTACTGACGATGATGTTTGTAACATCGAAACATGTCTTCGAAATTAAAAAATGTCATAACTTTCTTAAAGTCTTTAAATTGAATTAAGTTTTTTTATTTTGCACGTTTCACCCCCCAGAATATAGCTAAGTATTGATTTTTTCAAATCATCTTTTTTGAAAAATGTTATAGGTATTTCAGTATCATTTATCTCTCTCTAAAAAGAACATTTTTCATAGTCACAAAGAAAACCATGCTTGTCTGGATGCAAAAACCAATACAAATTATCAAACCACTGATTAAATACTCAAATTGTGTAGCATGTAGACAAATTTTAGAGTTTTCTTTTATTGGTCACGGGACCATGGGTGTGGCACGAAGACATCATATTTATGGTCATTGGTTTACAAAAGTTGGAATTCTCCGAAATTACTGAACCATTACATCCTTAGCAATGCACCCTAAAAAACACATCAGTAGGTCCTAAGGGTAAAGTTCTTTTGTCTTTGAAATTGTGACAATAACAAAAACAGAAAAACTGTTCCATTCACAAAAAGGGGAATGAATAGAAATTCGTTACCACCTTTTAAATTCTATTGTCACTGTTTTTATCAGTGAGTTGAACCAACAGTGTCGTGTACCTTTGGTTGTAACAGGAAATGATTCAAGTGAATCCCCTCTTTCAAGTTCACCACCAGACAGTGTGTTATTAAATGGAAAAATGAGTAAGTGATTATTAAAAGTGGTTTTTAATATTGATTAAGACCAAACTTAAGATACCTTTTACCCAATCACGACAGATTTAGAAGCAGTGCAGTGTGTAGGAATTATTAATCAAGTTTTTATTGCCTTCTTTGTACATATACACATAATTTATGTAGTGGTTTAAGGGGTAAACAACATAACAAAGCCACACAAAATCAATTGCTGCCACTCTACATTCATGGATGGACTTGTGCCAGTACACGACAACGTAACACAATCTGATTGGCTGAGAATGTGGTGTCAGATTATTTAAGGAAGTTACTATGCATATAACCAAACCATGTTTGAAATTGTATTTGTCGTTCTTGAAAATGGATTTTATTCATACAGTTTTTGGGTTCCAAAGTTGAAATAAGTAAAGTAAAAAAATGTGCTGAATTGCAAACCAAACAATCAATAGAGTGGACAATCAATAGAGTAAAGTTGAAGGATTTTTCAGTGACTGAATGTTTAATCAATTGCAGGTTTGAATGGATCAGCGCTTTCAATTTCCAATGAAGCCATAGCAAGGGCAGCACAGTTTCCTACTGTTCAGAGTAAGATTTTCCTTTTTGCCTGTTTCACTCACTTGCAATCAGTGAATGGCATTTCATCACAATTCACATGAAAATTTGCACTAAAGAACTATTCTAATTAATATTAATTTTGTTGTATCTGTGTTTTTCCAGGTATCCTGGCAAAAGTGGCTTCTCTCCACAGCACTCCACCACCAAAGAGTCCTACTTCAGGTATGAATGAGTTACGGATAATGAACATTATTTTTGACTGCACGTAGCTCTTTACATTGCGAATTTATTAACTAGCTATGAGAATGATCAATTATTGGAAAGGAGAAGTACAGTATACATTAAATTTTAACAGCCCATTTGGGAGAGCTGATAAGTAATTAAATAGAAGACTGTAATAAGATTTTCAGGGCTTTGATCCAAAAGTAAGGCTGTTCTTGGATTTCTAAAGCCTCAAGCCTAAAAGAACCATGTGTCAAAGGACAAAGGATATTAATGATTATGATTGATAGACTGCCTTAAAACACCCACTTTACTAATTTCTTGTTTTAAGAGCTACATTTGTATTGATTGGTGACAGAAGGTGTCTGTTACATTTCACATAAACCATTCACTTTCAGAGTCTAGTATCTGATACTTGTATGATAAATAAAGTGGCATGGACTGAATTGAATTTCTTTTTACCTTAACAGGCAGTACATCACCAGTGGAGAATGTTGTCAAAAAGCTAGGGATACTGGGAAGCTCACCGTATCAGTTGCCGCAGAGTGGCATTTTAGGAGCTCTTCCTGGCATGACCCAGCAACAGCAACAGCAGCAACAGCTTAATGGCATTGCACATGCATTGAATGCTGGTTAGTTTATGGGTGACTAAATGTAACCCTTTTAACCCGGAGCCAACCTCTTTTGAAAAGTAAAATCATCTGCCGTTAAAAATATTTCCAGTCGCTTCATGCTACAGAAACCAGAGATAAGTGCCGGCCTGGTGGGCCTTCTAGACTCGTGGCAGACTTTACCTTACCTAAAAATGACACTACCCTAGACACTCAACTTGTCATTAGAAATACAATGTGCTGTAGGAAGCAAAGGCTTAGACACTAAAGGGACACTGTGTCAGAATTGGGCAAGTATCTAATTTACTGCAATTAGCCTTTTTAGGTTAAACAAGTGTAGAATTTATCCTTATTGGATAGCGAAATTTGTTCAGCACGCTTGTACTTTGCTCTTCAGGTGGCACTGGTTGTGTGCTGATGGTCTATGGATTGAATGCTGAAAAGATGAACTGTGAGAGAATATTCAACCTGTTTTGCCTTTATGGTAATGTGGTCAAGGTAATGACAGAACGTTAATAATTTGTGATCCTACTGAATAAATCTCAATTAGACCCTAACAGGAGATTTCCGAGTTTGTTAGTTTTTGTGAGTGAGTCTGTTGCATTATTTTGGTGATGGTCATTGGTGATAAAATGTTTTTTATTGTGTAATTGTGAATGTTTTACTTGAATTTCTGAAGAGACTCTTATTTTCTTCAAAAATGAGGCTTAACCCATTGACTTCCAGGGGTTCCCCATTGACGAGTAAAATCGTCTGGCGTTAAACAGAGTAAAATACTAAGTCTGGCCAGTTTCAGCCCGTTTGGATGTCAAAGGGTTAAAGTGAACCCAGCCCCTGAATTAGGACTTTTAAAGGGAACCTCTGCTCTTACTACAGAATAAGTTTTAAACCGAAGGAAATTGTTTTAAAAAAAGTGTCTATATCAGGAAAAGTGAATTTTTGAAATCGCTTAATTTCACTTTCAAATTTCGCGGGTGCCGCGATCTTGAATAATTGTGACGTTTTACGTTGCCCTATTGTTCTAACACAAACAGCTTTTGTCTAATAACAATAGGGCAACCGTAACACGGTACAATTATTGAAGATGGTGGCGCACACGAAATTTGAATTTGCAAAAATAAGCGATTCTAAAACTTGTTTCTTTCGAATACAAGCATTTTATTTGAAAATAGTTTAGATTGAATTGAATCTTACTACAGAATAAGTTTTAAACCGAAGGAAATTATGTTTTTAAAAGAGTGTTTATATCAGGAAAAGTGAATTTTAAAATCGCTGAATTTCACTTTCAATTTTCGCGGGTGCCGCCATCTTGAATAATTGTGACGTGTTACGGTTGCCCTATTGTTCTGACACAAAGAGCTTTTGTCTAATAACAATAGGGCAACCGTAACACGGCACAATTATTCAAGATGGTGGCGCCCACGAAATTTGAAAACAAACATAAGCAATTTAAAACTTATTTCTTTCGAATACAAACGCATTGTTTAAAAATAGTTTAGATTGACTTGACTGTAACAGTTATTTCCTGTGATTAAAATTTAGTTTTTGTTGAAGTGGAGGTTCGCACTTGTGTTCACACAACTACATTTACATTGCTAAGTATCTTTGCTCCATTAGAGTTGATTAGTGCAGCTGCTGATTAGTGCAAGTTTTTATTTTGTTCCTTGAAGGTAAAGTTCCTCACCAACAAGCTTGGTGCAGCCATGGTACAGATGTCTGATAAAGTTGCTTCCGAAATGATCATCAGGAATTTGAGTGGTGCAATCTTATTTGATTCGAAAATTAATGTCATGTAAGTCATGTTATTGCTTGTATGTTGTTAATAATAATCGCTTTAAGTCTCAAGGTTATTCAGCGCACGAGTGCTCTACTAATTGGGGAGACTACAAATCAACTGAAATCAGAACAAATCAAATCGAATGTTGCTTTTTGAGGAGAGGGGAAAGCCGGAGTACCCGGGGGAAGGACCTCATGGAGCAAAGTAGAGAACCAACAAACTCAACCCGCATATGGCGTCGAAACCGGGAATCAATAGGCCATTTCCGAGTTCATGTCTGCTTCCTCTTCAAAGGGAGTCTAAGTGCGAAGTTTTTGTGATGGTAATTAGTTCTACTTTACATAAGAATGAGAACTAATTTTCGTAACAAAAACTTCGCACTTAGACTCGCTTTGAAGAGGAGGCAGACACATGAACAAGGAAATGGCCTATTCCCGGGCCACACTGGTGGAAGACGATTGCCCTCACCACTGCTCCAGCCCTCTTTAACTACTGTAATAAATTAAAGTTTAAATTTTAAAATCCGAGCTTTTGTCAATCAACAACATCACCAGGAATAAGAAAATTATTCAGCGTGGAGCTTATATACAATTAATTCAGGTTAGTTATGAAGTAATACGTGCAAAAATAAAGGAACGTAAAATGTTTAAAATACCGTATGAATGAAATAAAGTATGGTTGAACCGAGCTGATGATTGAGTGTTGCAGAACAGAGACTCGCTCACTATGGTTGTTTCATCCATCTCTGATAATTAAATGCTGTTGATCGGTGAAAGTTCCGACTTTAGCTTTATAACCGTTAATTTTTTTTCTGTAGTTAAAGGTCTCATTTGAACCTCAACATTATTAATAGACTACACATACGTACAATACAAGTAATGCAGTGCAATACAATACAATCAACTTTATTCAGGTATCAATGTATTTGGACAATATAAGGTAATTGGAGACACTGAGTAAGGACAATCTTGGACAGACTCGTTGGGGAAATCTGACACACCACTATCAAGTGCTCATTCCCTTATTTGTCTTTGAGATAAACGGTTAAATTTTTCTCAACTTTTCCCCCTCGTCCTAATCCATTGTTGGTTTAGAAACGGCCAAAGGCTTTCACGTTATTTTGCACCACATTATCAAACATTGGTATCGGGGAGACCGATATACTTTGTGAGTATATGTCAAATGATATTTAAGCAGGAATTTTTCCCAAGAGTTTTGTCTAAGATTGTAGTCACATCAATAATAAAGCATTAAAAAAGAAAAAAAAAGATCTTTATAAGATACGAAATATATTAAATTGACAAGTAAATATCCTCAACTAACTCACGAGCAACGTATCTTACAGGAGTTACAATTATTTTGATTTATCGAATCTATGAGGTTCTTACTTCGTAGGCTGCAGATTTGAACATCTCTTTGTGTCTATTAAGTCCAATAAGTGTGACATACCGTGGGAGGGGCAATTGTAGATGGTAGCATCAATGCAGTTTTTGTGGTAGTGCACTACACACTGTCACCGGGTTGTAAGAGTGTAAGTCCGTGGTGCCAATAGGCCCGCAGCGCGTGCCTAAATTACGAAAATAAACAGGTCTGTTGGAAGCAGGCTTGAGTTTCTACAAAATGAGCCCCAGAATCAGCAAGAATTTGTGACGCTGATGAATAATAAAGCAGCTGCTATTTCCAAAACGATGGAATTACCTGGTGATAAATAACCTCGACTAGGAGTAAATTTTTGACTTTGCAGAAGCAATGGTCAACCTCAAAGAGTTGGGCTATTGTGATCTTTGTTTTAAATTCGCACATTTCTTGTCAATCTTTATAACACTTGAAAAGGAAAAAAAAACTTAAGTAACTAAAACAAAAACCCAGTGTCTTGACATCATTTTGACACATGTATCCTTTGTTTCGCGAGTAAACATGCAAGTTAACTTGATCACGGCGCCCGCTCAATTCGATGTCACTTTCGATTTTGCGATTTATTTGTGCAGCCAAAAATACAATCGAAAATTTGAACGTAGCAAAAATCTCCTAAAACGTTTTTCGCGGATGGTAACTTTTTATACTCTCGGTTCAAAATTTAAGTTGCTTTCATGTCGCAAATTTTGTTGCTGATGGCAAAATATTTTATTCTCGATGGTCACTTCCTGAAAACGTCTTTCTGCTCTTTCTAAAAACTGTGTATCAATATTTATTTACTTTTGCATCAATATTTTTTTGCATAAAGCAGGCTAACAAAATCTGTACCTTGCTTAGTTCGCATTTTTGAGGGTTAAAATATAATTTTCGGTCCTATAGACCGAATGCATAAATGGCGGCCAAAAAAATATTGTCTTTTTTATGTGCTAATTAGACTCACTAGCCTCGTTTGCATGTATAAAATACAAAAGAAATGTTGCTTGAGAGCGAGGCTAGTGAGTCTAATTAGCACATAAACAAAAGAATATTTTTTTGGCCGCCATTTATGCATTCGGTCTATATGTTTCTGACGGCAAGTCCTGTATTTTGAGGTCACCCATCCAAATACTAATCCCGCCCGACAATGATTAACTTGTGAACTTTTTTCTTAGAAAGCTGTCAGACATTCAGAATTCATTTTTAAACTTACGGTGAAAAAGAAGTAAGGGATTTTGAAAATGATCATCATGTCAGTCTCGAAGCCAATGTTTCTCGATTCCCTTTTATTTTCTTCAAACTTTCTGGGTTTAGTATTTTACTAGTAACCGCATGTCTTGTCAGGGGGCTATTTACCTAACACATCTACCATGGCACTTTAATGATATACGGTACCAAAACAATATCGTGTACTATTAGAGCTACATATAACGCAAAGATAACTTGAATCTCCTGGAACACAAAACGTAGCTCAGTGGACAGTTATGGAATAAAGCGCTGTGTTACTGCACTACCACACGTACGCAATGCGTGCCTCTTTTTGATGATGTGTTACCACTTTATGGTGAGACCGCACAAAATTACTGATACTTGTTTTTCCTTCAGGTTCTCCAAGCATCCGTTTATAGCAGATTCTTCTGTGATCACTGCTTTGCCAGATGGTACACCATCATCAATGAACTTTGCAGATAACAGAAACAACCGGTTTAAGTAGTAAGTGGAAAAGTAGCCACGTATGAAACAATACGACATTTGTATGTGGCAAGCAATTCTCAGCCTAAATGAAGCACTTTGATCGGCTACCTTTCGGTCGGGATTTTACAGTACGGACCATTGGCATGGAAACGGTCGGAAACGGTCCGTTTCCGTATTTTTTCTCCCTACCAGGAAATTCAAGTTGAGCGACCACGTCTAAAAATCGGTCGAGTTCCGTTTTTCTATTTTTTTCTTTGTCGTAGTCTCATATGACAATTAGCCACGTGCTTGTTCTACCAAAGATCGGCGTCAGAACAATAGGGCAACCGTAATACGTGTCGTATTCAAGATGGCAGCTACCGGGAAATTTGCTGGATAGGGAGAATGAGTGATTCTTCATTTTTTTCTTTTACAAAATTGAAACCCGAGGGATCAAGAACTTTTGTGTTGCCCTTCCAAAACTCGTTCCCAAACATTTCAATTCGAGGTTCAGGGTACGAAATCTATTGTCTATGGCCAATATGGCCGCCTCCCGAATAAGGCCCATGTCGTTACTTGGACCCAGTATTGGACTTGTAGGCTTCTGGTTATGGACTCTTGTCCTGAAGTCAATTTATGGTGCTTTGAAAATACCCAACTGGCTTTTTCATTCCAGTTGAGGTTCTCCAGTAACGCTTAAATCTATTTATTTGAACTGGTTTTTTTGACCCAACAAGTTCTAGACTTTAATGCCACCTTGGAAAAATTGTAGTTGGCTGTTTACTGTCTTTGTTCTAGTTAACATGGCTGTTTTCTGTTTTTCAGTCTACCAGAGGGACAAAGTCTGAAAAATAGTATCCTTTGATTTGACAGAGTTGTTGATCATGCGTAGTGATAGTAAGACCCATGTAAGAGGGCCCTATTCAGATAAACAGCCGAGACCCTATTGTAAATTGTCTCGAGCGTGCTTTTCTTCAACATCCTGAAAACGTTTTGAAACAGGTCCTAGGAAATAGTCTTCAGAGACAGAAACAGAACTCCTCTTGGAGATGTTGAGGTTTAATTTTACTAAACTCCTACTCGAACGACAGAACAATCCCGACAAGTCCCCAGGCGCCAGAAACAAAAAAAAACGCACATGTGGTATTATTCAAAAAACGGGCCCCAAAATGCCGCAAAGAAAGCCCTGAAGGGAGATGTACACTGTGCACTTTTAAGTTCTACAAATTGTGTTGTTTTTGTCGAAGCCGACAAGTAATGCTGTGCCATTTTCTTTAAAAAGATAATGCCAAACTGTAGAACAAGGCAATGTTGTAGTTCTTAACTGGTTCATAGGATACCAACCACCAACGAGAATGCTTCATTTTTTCAATGCCCCACCCAACTGTACTGTGGAAGCACTCAAAGAGGTGAGCCCGTCTCGCAACGGAGCACCCCTATATGGATTTTTGTGGTAGTGCATATATATACTATGTCACCGAGTTTGTAAGAGTGAGTGAGTGATTGTAAGACCGTGGTGGGAAGTAGGCCCGTAGCTCGTTCATAACTCACGAACATAAACAGGTCTGCTGAAAGCAAGCTGGAGTTTCAACAAAATGAGCCCCAAAATCGGCATGAATTTGCGACGATGATGACTGAGGCTCAGAGTTCACGCTCAAACTTGTGGTGAAAAAGAAGTTGTAAGGGAACTTGAAAATGATCAACATGTCAGCATCGAAGCCAATGTTTCTCGATTCTCTTTCATTTTCTTCAATCTTTCTGGGATTTAGTATTTTACTAGTAACCACATGCCTTCTCTCAGGGGGCTGTTTACCTAAGACATCTACCATGGCACTGTAATGATATACGGTACCAAAACAATATCGTGCCATATAAAAACGTGTACTATTAGGGCTACATATTACTCAAAGATAGCTTGAATCTCCTGGAAGACAAAACGCAGCTCAGTTGACACGATACAGCGCTGTGTTACTGCACTACCACACGTACGTATTGCGTGTCTATTTTTACCAAAGTGGTATTTATGCCAAGCCAGCGTGGATTCTGTCCGAACCAATTAACAATTATTCCATGAGCCCGCGTTGGATATGAGATGGTAAATAGCCAACGAGGCGCGTAGCGCCGGGTTGGCTATAACCAGTCTCGTATCCAACAAGTGCGAATGGAATACCGGTATTTGTTTTATTGAATTCCTTAAACTCCAAAAGTTTGGAAGTACGAAATACGAGCGAAAAAGGCGAGAGAATCCGAGCGAAATCGAAAAAACTTGATGAAGATGCGATGTTGTGTGATACCTGGTTGTCAGACAGACGCAGGCTCATCACAAAAACATTTCTTCCTTTTTGCGTACTTCTAAACGTCGGAATTGATCCAAACTTTCCACAAAAACGATTTTTTTTCTTTTTTTCTTTATTCAAAGAGAAAATTTGCTTTCCGGTGAAAAAAAATGTAGTTTAGCAACGCTAAACGCAATCATTTACCATATAAGGTCAACCTAATCAGAGTTCGCGAAGTGCATTATCCGAGGCTGGAAATTTAATAATAGTATTTATTTTGAGCCAATGTTGGTATCTTTGTCTGTTGCAGGTTTTCATTACAGCGGGATCCTTGTCCCCGCTCAAAGGGACGTTCTTTTCTAAAGGTGAGGTCGTCAAGGTGGTTTTTTTTTTAAAAGATGTATTTATCGTCGATCATCCTAGGTGTTCTCGAGAAAAATCCGAATGCCCCTCTCCAGGAGTTGAACTTACAGTACCACCTTAGCTTGGGACTTTCGATAAACGGGCCCCAGGATAGACATTTTAAGACGCACAAATTTTCAAACTCAAGCTTGCCTTCATTATTACGTTGATAAGTGTTTTGTTGGATCTTATGTCTTTCATTTACTTTACTCCTGGCCGAAGACCGGGTAACTTTATGCGGAGGATAAGGCAGTCTTTATTTCTTTGATCGTGAGCGGGCGGTATCCTGAGAATCCAGCAATCTGATTGGCTGCGGGAGCGGGCAGAATTTGCCTATCTCTTGACCACGGTCACGGTAACCAAGTACGCTAAGAGAAGAGCGAAGTTTTAATTTGTTTTAATAGGTTTTCGCCGCTTGCTGCTTTAAGGCCCGGCCAAACGATGAATGTTGGACGATCCAACAAGTTGAGTGAACCAACACTTTATCGTTTGGCCACCGTATTTGATGACCACTCAACATGTTGGATGATGTTGGAACATGTTTGATGCAGTATCAAACATTTGATCCAACATCGTGCAACATTTCTTTTGTTCTCATGTTGGATGCGTGAAATTTTGTTCGTTTGGTCAGTCTCAACAACATGTTGCATGCGCGCACGCGCATTGTGACTGCAAATTCAGTCGTTACCATAGACACCGTTTGCTTGCGTCAGTGTAGTTTGAAAATGTCAGCGAGCGAGGAAGCAGTGCAGAATATCGATCAAACGTCTAGCAAGAAACACCAAAACAAAGACGTTGGAGCGACGAGGAAACTGATCGCAATATCACGATGAAGTCCTCGAATGTCATTCTTATCATCTGGTGATAAGCTGGCGTGTCTTCGGCGGCTAGTTCTCGAACAATATTGGTAAAATAACCACTCTCTTGTCGTCTTCGAATCCATTCTCTTGTTTTACCTCGTTTACTTGCTCTATCTTCGGTTTCTTTAAGCTCGTCATGCACTGATAAACAACGCTTAAATTTCTCTTTCCTCTCCGCCATGTTGCAAACATCCGTGGATGTTACAACGTGGTGTACGCTGGGAAATATCCTTACCCACAACCCAATGCGTCCCATGTTTTGTCAAACTGTTTGGTATCGTTTCGCCACGTCCAACAAGCAACCAGCATGTTGGATCGTTTAACATTTATCGTTTGGCCGGGCCTTTAAGAACAGTGGTATTGTTGAACTTTTGGAGGAAAAACGATGGATTCTGACGAAAACTTGTCACAGCGAAAGCGAATTTTGTTACCTAAACGAAAAGGATAAAGAAAAAAAAAACACTGAAGTTCACCATGAGTAATGAACTAAAATTTATTTTGGGGCAGCAACTGGAAAACGCAGTGAAGCCAGAAAACGAATTATGACTGTGCTTCTGAAAACACATTTTCAATGGAAAATTTTTAAACAAGCTTCATGGCTTTTTCCTTTTCTCCATAAACTGTTTATGGCGACGTGGACGAAAACGTCACCTTGAAATATAACTTTGCTCTGTAATTCTCGCCGTCGTAAATCTTAAGGTCCCTATTCAGTTCGCAGACGCAACGCTGACGTTGTCATTGTCGTGACATTGACAACATTGAAATGGCTTCTTGACTTTTGACAGCGAAACTTCACAAAAGGTAGAAAAACCCCCATTCATCTCATCGTTGATGAGACAATGTTTAAAATAAAATTATTGCTTTTCCAGTTTTTTTGTGGTAGTGCTTGGGGCTGTCTGTCTGAGCGAGTGAGTGAGTGGTGTAAGATTTCTAGGCCTGCAGCGCGTGCATGAATTACAAAACTAATGTACGGTTTTCTTGAATTAAAACAATTGATGTTTGTTTGCGGCCCGCTTGTCGCCCTTTTTCCTCTCTGAATTTTCTTAATGAAAAGAGAATGAAAACTGTTTGAGTACGTTTTGTCAAATTAACAGACATATTTAAATTCTTAAATCACTCTGATCTTTTCACGTCTACGGAGATCGTCACGGAAGCTCACATTTCACAGACATTCTGGAGGTCAAATAAACGGGGAAGAAAAATTCACCAGTCGACCATAATATCTTTACTCTCAAAGACCGGGTCAACTTTTCTGCCCTGATTGAAAAACATTCAACAGTAATTTCCTCGCAACGGAAAGAAAAACAGTAGAAACTGTTTTTATGTTTATCATTGCGATCGATCAGAAAAAAATGTAGATTTCATCATCTTGTTTGTGTTGAAATTCCAACGGCGCTGTGCTCAGAAATGTTGCCCAGTAATAGAAAAAAAAATCTCAAATTAGTTTTCACTTGTGTCGAAATGTTTTTGTCATAGAGTGTACGTTCGGCAATACTACTAATTTTTGCTGATTGGTAAACATGTCAAGGACATGTAGATTGTATCGGCTAGTCTGTGTCTGTTGATTTCACTGATAACCTTTCTTGCAATTTATTCATGCAATTTCATGTTCGCTCCACTTTTCTTTTAAAAAAATTATCAGTATGAAAAAATAGAGAAGCGGAAGCCGCCAGTGTGTTAGGTGAGAGAGAAAACAAAGTTGAAAAGAAAGCCTTTTCAAATCCTCATGTCATTTAACAGACGCACCGGAAAATAACTGGGTGAAACATGGAAATAAACAGGTCTGTTGGAAACGTGCTTGAATTTCAACAAAAGAGCCCCAAAATGAATAAGTAAAATGAATAATAAAACAGTTTCTATTTCCAAAATTACCTGGTGATAAACATCTTCGTCTAGGAGAGTGAATTTTTGACTTTGCAGAAACAGTGGTAAACCTCAAGAGTTGGACGATTGTGATCTTTGTGTTGAATTCGCACATATCCTGTTGAATTGACTTGTTGTTAGACTTGAAAGAAAAAAAACTGGCAAAAAACAAAACAATCCAATCCAATCCAATCTTGCCGTCATTGTGCCGTAGATGTATCCAATTGTGCAGCCAAAAGAACAAAAGAAAAATTGAAGGTAGCAAAAATCTTTTGCTGATGGTAACTTTTTATATTCGAGGCACAAAATTTACGTTGTTTTCATGTCGCAAATTTTTTTCCTAAATAGTTCCTCTTGCTCTTCCTTAATTAAAACTGTGTATCAATATTTATTTAATTTTGCATCAATAGTTGTTTCGCATAGAGCAGGCTGACAAAATCTGTACCATGCTTAGTTCGCATTTTTGAGCGTGAAAATATAATTTTCGGTCCTACATGTATGTTTCTGGCAGCAAGTCGTATATTTTGAGGTCTCCCATCCAGATACTAACCCCGCCGGACAGGGTTAACTTCAATGATCTTTTGTCGTTAAAGTGTCAGACGCTAAGAGTACACGCTGTAACTTTCTGTGAAAAAGAAGTTGAACTTCATGTCAGCCTCGAAGCCAATGTTTCTCGATGCCCATCTATTTTCTTTGATCTTTCTGGGTTTAGTATTTTACGTATTACTTCCTGGAAAACAAAACGCAGCTCAGTTGACAGTTATGGAATACAGCAGTGTGTCAAGTTACCGCACTACCAAACGTACTCACTGCGTACCTATTTTCGTAGTAGTTTCTCCCACCCTTTAAAGATGGAATAAAGAAATAAATAAAACCGTTGTTCACCGGCCTAGGTCGGTCCGTATAGGAAACAACAGTGCCCTCGTTCTCGAGTGTGTCCTCGAGGCCTGGCCAGTGAATGACATATATCCGACAGTTTTAGTCTGTGCAAAGATATTTGTATTTCTGCACGTAACCGTGAATATGCACATTCTAACGTACGTCTAAGTACATACATACATGTACATACATATAGTTTACGTCATAGAAAGTGCAGCGTACGGGGTTTTATGCACGAGTTGTTTGTGTCAAAAACCCGAACGAGCGAGGAACGAGCGAGTGAGGGTTTTTGACACAAACACAAACAACGAGTGAATAAAACCCCGTACAAAGCACTTTCTATGTCGTGAACTGTTTATTACACATGACATGAGAATTTTCATTAAAATAGTTTTCTGAACGCGAATTAGAAACAAAAACTCACTAACAACAAAACCAAATGGAAATTTGATGTAATTCAAAAACAAGTTCGATTTGCACGATTTGCACGAGATGCACGAGTGATTGACATGGAAACGCCTTAACGCTATCGTTGATTGGTTATACTTCCACATGTGAAATAGCTGTACGCCATTCTGATTGGCTGTATAGGCCTTTTTCACATGTGAAAATAAAGCGTATAGATTTGTACAAATGAGCTTTATGGAATAAAATTCCCATGTTATGTGTAATAAATGCATGTACATACTTAATTGACCGCTCCCCATAGGGGCTTTTCAGAGCCAATGAAACACAATTCACGAAACGACGGAACACAACAACAACAACAACAACAACTGTTAAGAAACCCAACTGGCCGGAGGCAAACCAGTCGGTTATTTACAAGTGCAGCTTGGAAGTTGAACCAGGGACTACCAGGAGCAAATATTGAACGAGTGTTGGGAACGTGTCTTGAACCCGCGATATGCGAATCTCAAGGCACGCGCCCTAACCACTGGGCCACACTGCCTTCAATAAGTAAAGGCGTATGGAAAAAAAAATTGTGCAGCATTTAACGTATTTAATACTCTGGATAGCGACTTATCCACCGGATAAAATAATCCAACCTTCGAACAACTGGGGCCTGTTTTCTAAACCATCTGTCTTAAAATTTGTTCCTAAATGTTGCCGCGATTACAGCCTAGAATGTGGAAGACGCATATTTGAATTGCAGAAAGAAGCATTTAAATGTTGTTGATCATAGCAGTTGCGAACGTTACTTGAGCAGTAACGAAAGGAAATGGAGACGATTTCGGGATGGAACGGGACTTGAATCCACGACTTTTGCTTTACCGGTTCAGTGCTCTACCAATAGACCCTATTCGTATTCTCAGTACTGGACTGGAACTAGCTTGCATCGGAGGCTAATGCAGGGGAATATCAGGGGTTTCAATAGAAGCCGGTTACCGGCGGTATACCGCCGCCTGCTTTACCTCACACCGCCGGCTAGTTTGCCTTGATTTTCACTAAAAATGCTATCATAAACTTGTCAAACTGCCGCCTTCAATGGGCTATCATGGACGGCTATTTCTGAAGTTATTGAAACCCCTGGAATATGTCGAAACGTGTTTGCACTTGA
>NC_090879.1:8408159-8410659 GCF_036669935.1 Montipora foliosa
CGTCATCGAGGATATCCGTGCAAACGTTTCCTTTTCTTGTCGCTAGAGGGAAATACCAAACAGGGTAATGGTTTCATATCCGACTCGAAACAGCGCGGTAATGGCACAGAAAAGTGCTGTCCAAGGTACAACCACAATATATGTTTGATTTCAATTGCTGGTGATCCGGTGAGGAAGGCTTTTCATTTTTTGCTAATTATGTGCGGGAGCGGCACTGTATCTAAGTACGTTCAACTTCACTCCCAAAAGTTCAAAATCGTTTAAGGATGTTTTCTTTTTTCATGTTGCTTGGATTTTCCGTGGACTTGGGCGGAGTATTGTTAGGTACCAGTCTTTCTACTGCCGTTGTTCAAAATGACGCGTGTTGAAATTGGTCTTTGAAGTTGTGAAGAAAAAGGGAAAAAATTGCCTTGTCAAACACCGGAGAAATTAATTGTGGATGTTTGCACAGGTCCAGTGATTGGTCAATCTCTTGTTCTCGCACAGGACCGCACAGGGTGTTCGTTTCAAAGTCGTCTTGTCTCGTATAAAAGACAGATAGTCTTGCTACTGTGGCGAGACTTTCAGTTCGTTTTCACTCTAGAAACAAAAAGGTGAAATATCCTTGTTAAGAAATGTCATTTATCGTACTAAGAATAACATTTAATTTTTTTTGGTTAAAGATGTTGTGAAATGCCATTTTTTTCCAGAAGTAATTTCAGACAAAGGTAATTTCAGATTTAGTCTGTAATATTGAATCTAATGCACACTCGTGCATTATACAAAACAGATACATATATGGAATTGAAATCTTATTCCTTGGCTTTGTTTTCGTGGAATAGCTTCCACAAGTAAAAAGGCGAATAATTTTAGAGGGATTGACTTAACTTGCAAAGAGGTTTTTAATATAATAATTTGTGCACATTTGAAGTTTGTCCCAGAATTCATCGACTTACAGATCATAAATATCATTGTACATACATAGGTTATTAGATAAATGTTCAAAGAGATTCGTTCTCCTTTAAACTACAACAAGATGCGGAAAAAATGTTATCAATTGAGTTAAAATTTGCTAGAAACATATTTTAATGGAATTTGGTGGAAGATCAGCTATTTGAGCCATTTGTATTCAAACGATTGTAACGATCGCAAAAAAACTAACGAAGTAACACTCAAGACGTCGGTAATAACTATTAAATGTACTTTTTTTCATTTTTCGTACACGTAGATAGATTGAGATTGGTTGCATCCTAAGTTGTTGAGTAACCAGGCAGCAGCATCACAATTTACCCTCATTTGTGTTCACTGTTGAATATTTTTCACTCCTTCGTACGTTTTGTAATTATAACATTTTTGTTCATTGACAATGCACACAAGTTTGTTTTTTAAGCTTACGCTTAGTTTTGAGGTGACGTACCCTAAAGCAAAATGATTTTAAATTTTGAATGGTATTTTTGGACAGTGACTTAATAAAATCGTTAGGTTTTTTCCTTCGAATGTTATTTGCTTTGTCAAGCGGAATACATACTATTGATTTTTTTTTTTCGTTATTGGTTGCTATCTAAAAGAACTTGTTTATTTCAAGTAAACGCGTATGCATATCTGATGCTTTGAATCCCAAGTCATCGAGGAAAGACCCAGGGGAGGAGATGCATGGTTACGACAATACGTCATGGAGGGTCAAGGAAGGGGGAGGTATTTTGAAGCAAAAATTTAGCAACTGTATGTCCCCTCCCATGGTCTTAGTTCAAACTAGGGTCTCTCTGTCTACCACAAAGGAGGATAGAAGAAAAACCTGGAACCGAGCGATATTGCAGAAATTATCATTTAAACTAAACGAGCTTTCTTTTGGGTGTTGGGGTTTATTGTAACACCGACGCACGTTAATTGAAATCTTTCAAGGCAAGTCATGTTTTTTTTTTTTAGAAGGAGCGGTTTTTAGTGCACTGACAGAGAAAAAACATTCTGAATTTCTTAAGGCGTGACAAGGACAATGAGTATAATGTAACGTACAGTGACACGCGTGTGACAGCGATTTCGTTAACGGTGATTGCAGATCAGATAATCAGTTCGGACAAATGTTTTACAAAGCGCACGGAGACGCGGCCACGGGGTTAGTGTGTTCATTGCCCTCTCTTTTATTTATTTATTTTTTTTATGAGGAGCACAGATCTGATTTTCCCTTCTTATTCTCGTATATGAGAATTGAAAGTCAGTTTAAAAACCGTTCTTTTGCCTCAAACAAAGAAGTATTGAAACGTTTGGTTTTGTTAACTGAGATCTGTTTGTTACAGTGCTGTGAATTGTCTTTTGATCGTCATCTATATAGCAATGTTTTTCAGTTATAGTTATTGCATGCCCATAAAGGTCTGCCAGTGAATCGAAACAAGCTCTAGCATATTGTTTAATGCAAACGCACCGAAAGTGCTTTTGAGCATTTTGCGAAGCAGATGTGATTAAGGTAACATAAAGTTTTCAAATAAAATGGACAAAAGTACAACTTCGTCATTGGTCTTTTAGC